>NW_022436943.1:45922034-46086737 GCF_009761245.1 Sapajus apella
CATCGCACATAACATACACATCACACACAATATACACATGAACACAACACACACATACACATACAGAACATACACACAGCACACAAAGCATACACACACATCACACACATGCAACATAAACAAAACATACATATACACACACACATCACACAACATATACATATACACAACATATACACACACAACATACACACATCACATACACATATACAACATACACACACAACATACACACTTACACAAAACATACACATCACAAACACAACATACACACGTCACACATGTCACACACAAAAAAAATACACACACATACACATCTTTCATACCCCAAAGGTTTTTGGCTTGTTAACAAATGAACTCAAATGAAGTCAGTCTTAGAGATGAGCTCTGGCAAGCCAGGGAGCCTACCCAAATGCAGCAGGAGCAGAGAGTGCGTTGGCTTAGAAGATAGAGAAACATGAGCATTAAGTTTATCTCTGGCCTTTCGAGTTCCTCTGAATATTGAGAAAACTGTTTAGCCTCTCCAAGCCTCATCTATAAAATGGGACTATTAATGGTTACTATGTTGGGTTGCTACAATGATTCAATAAGATAACATCACTAGTGTTTCAAAAAAAGTAGTGGCTGGGTGTGGCGACTCATGCCTATAATCCCAGCACTTTGAGAGGCAGGGGTGGGCAGATTACATGAGCCCAGGAATCTGAGACCAGCCTGGGCAATATGACAAGACTCGATCTCTACAAAAATATACACAAAATTAGCTGGGCCTGGTGATGTGTGCCTGTACTCCCAGCCACCTGAGCCCAGGAGGTCGAGGCTGCAGTGAGCCATGATTGTATCACTGCACTTCAGCCTGGGCAAGAGAGTAAGACCCTGTCTAAAAAAAAACAAAAAGAAAAAAACCATAAAAAGTAGTTATTGTTAATTACTCTCCTGTAGGGACTGCTCAGGTCAGGTCTCTCTCATAAGCCTTTAGGCATAGCCCAGTTGTTCAAATCCTGGTGTAGTCAACTCTTAGCTCTGTAACTTAAAGACAATCAGTTAGATTTTGCCACATGAGAAATGACCACAAAGTCTCAGTGGCATGCAACAATAAGCACTGATTTAGCCTGAATGACTGTGGGTCAAACAAAAGTCAGCTACTCCAGACCACGCTCAGCCAGGTGGCTCTTCTGACCCCTGTTGCCCCTGCCCACACATCTTCCTTGGCCAAGAAAGCTTGCCTGAGGTGGCCTTCTCCACATGTCTCCTATCCTACTCTTGGGATCAGCAAACCATATGTCCCAGCCCCTGAGCATGTTTTCATGGCAATGGCATAAGTACAGGTAGGTAAGCAAAAACATTCCAGGTTTTCATAGCCTAGGCTTGGCTTAGGCACATCATCACTTCTGCCAAAGTTGGCCAAAGTCCATCTCAGAGTCAAACCAGAAGTCAAAGACTTTCAAAATATTCCCCGTCCTATTCGTGTGATGAGCTACAAAGTTATATAGGAAAAGATGTGCACTAGAGGGAGGCTAAAGAATTGGAAAAGATAACATGATTTACCATAGACTAGCTACATAATCTCTTAGTTGTTTCATCTGTAAAGTAGGAATAATTGCTACCTACATAATGGGTTCTCTTAAATATTAAATAATATAACACACTGCTTGGCTCATAAGGAGCACTCAAGAAAAGTAAGCTAATATTTTTAGTCAGTGTGGCGGTAGCATGAGTGGGGTGGTGCTCTGTTGTGCATTTTTCTACAGTGTTTTGGCATGCTTCATTCATTCATTCATTATTTCTATAATATTAACTAGTTCTATGATATTAACTAAACCATGCACCATATGCTTTATCACTGTGCCGATCGCACAAAACACTGATATCAGTTTGTATTTGCATAGCATTTTTACACCCAGAATGAAACTGATCATTACAGTTTTCCTCATGATCTCAGTGATCTCTATCAAACAAGCAGCAGGCCAAAGATCAGAACCTGTTAAGTCAAGATTCTGTATCCAGGTATCAGCGTTACTTCAAGCTGGGACCCTCCCTTCACGTCTCCTTCTCACTCAGAATTCACGGATTCTAAAATATTTTGGTGAAGCATCACAGTAATCCCATGCCAATCAAATACCTGGCTCTGTCCATTCTCTTATTTATTTACTTACAACAGAGTTGTAATAGTCTGTTCTCACATTGCTATAACAACCTGAGACTGGGCAATGGATAAATAAAAGAGGTTTAATTGGCTCACAGTTTCACAAGCTGTACAGGAAGCATGGCTGGGAAGACCTCAGAAAACTTACAGTCATGTTGGCAGGGGAAGGCAAAGCAAGCACATCTTCATATGGCCAGCAGGAGAGTGAAGGGAAAAGTGCTACACACTTTTACACAATCAGATCTCATGAGAACTCACTCACTATCACGAAAACAGCAAGGGAGAAATCCACTCCCATGACCCAATCACCTCCTACCAGGGCCCTCCCCCAACGCTGGGTATTACAATCCAGCATGAGACTTGGGTGGGAACACAGTGCAAAACCATAGCAGGAGTTCATGTGTGGCTTGCATCCTGAAGGATGAATGGGTATTTTCCTGGAGAAAGAAAGAGAAGATCAGAGAAGGAAGGGCATTATAGGCAGAGACACAGTGTAAGCAAAGACACATGTTGAGAAAGCTCAAGGCACATGTGAGAAAGTAAAGTTCAGTTATAAGACATTAGTTTCAAGGCTGAGATGGAGGGAGATAATGTTGGAGAAGCATTCAGGCATTTATGAAGGATGACTTTGTGTGTCATGTGGAGAAGCTTGGATGTTAGATTATAAACAGTGAAGTGTCATGGGAAGGTTTTGAAAAGGGGCAGGATGAGGACAACTTTGAACTTCCTAATGGGCCTCCTGCTAGCTGTGTGGGAAAGGGTTCTGAAGAGTGTCATATCTTCATAAGGACACAGCCAGCAACCATTCTTCCACCTGACTACTTTGTAGAGATGAAGTAGATGGAAGGGCTGAATCTGTTAAGGTTTGTCCTGTCCTTAGGAACAAATCAGATGAAGGGATTCATTATACCAGCACAAAAGCAGGGCCTGATAAGAAGGTCTGAATAGAGCAACCCTGAGTTACGGAACTGCAAGAAATCTAACAGGGTGTTTCATCAATCCTCTCATTAGAGATGAGAAAATCGTTGTCTACCTTATGGAATTGAGCTGCCTCAGGTCATATAGGAGCCTCCTAAATCCCAGACCTGTCCTTTCCTCACCCCCATTCAGACATCCCACCTCCTCTGAGGTCACACAGGGTACCTGAGTACTTGCTGTGTGCAGGCGCTACAGAGGTCAGAGGACTGAATACCCGTTTTTGTCTCAGTAACCCCGGAACGCTATGAGTGGCAGCATCTCCTCTTTCTAGGTATGGCCCTAGGAAGCTCTACTTACCTCAAACTCCTTGCACTCTGTGCCCCCATAGAAGCCAAAAAGACATAGACATCAAGGGCATGCAAGGCCAGTATTAGCTATCCCAAGAGAAGAACAGGGTCCTCCAGCCAATAGAATGTCTGGGAGTGACACAAAGGCTAGCGTTGTATTAAGAGGTCACTGAGAAAAGAGAATGTGATCTGTGGTTCTGAGAGAGCAAGATCAGTATTAGAACACATCACAGACACCAGGAGACCAGAGAGGAGTCACCGAGGCAGCCCAGCCTCATCTATTAATCTGTCCAATTGACACTGTCTTCATGGTGCAACCTCTATTGCAGTTTCTATTCCCCAGACATCTGAAAAGCCTGCCAGCACCTGACTTCTGCCTCTGAACTTAGTCTTTGCTAAATTAAAGAGGCTTCAGGGCGGGGCGCAGTGGCTCATGCCTGTAATCCCAGCACTTTGGGAGGCCAAGACCGGTGGATCACCTGAGGTTAGGAGTTCGAGACTAGCCTGACCAACATGGCGAAAGCTAAATACATAATTAGCCAGGCATGTGGCACATGCCTGTAATCCCAGCTACTCCGGAGGCTGAGGCAGGAGAATTGCTTGAACCCGGGAGGCAGAGGTTGTGGTGAACTGAAATTATGCCATTGCACCCCAGCCTGGGCAATAAGAGTGAAACTCCATCTCAAAAAAAAAAAAAAAAAGTCTTCAGCCTGGCTTCTTGGTTTGCACTTAGCGATCAATCAGTGCATATTACTTTGACCCTGCTGTTCGAGGGCTCTGGGACTATTTCTCATCTAAAGATCAGATTAATATCACCAGCGTACTCCTCACTTCCCACTTCAAATTTATTCACAATTCTCCCATGTCCTCAGCAGAAACTTCACTTAAAATATACCAAAGGAGGCCTCTTTGCTATAACAAAAAAGCAATTGTTACCATGAATCTGAGGGAAAAGAGGGAGGATTTAAAGGATAAGTCCGAAGGAATACATCTGGGGTTAATAGCCTCTTGGCAAATAATCTTTTCTTGTTTCCCCCTAAGGTCTATGGAAAGACGTAGTATATAATTAGAGGAAAAGGCTCTTTTTAGAGAAAGATTAGCTGTGAAACAGGTAGTTCAAAAGATAAAAGGCAGGAAACCTGCTTCTATTCCAGCTGAGTTGCCCCATAGGGTTTGTGCCAACTCTGTGGGCTTTGAGACTCTGCTCTGAAAACAGAGAGAACTGGGCAAGGTGATCCTCTAGGTCTAGGAGTCTATGATTTTAACCCAAAATCAGATTAAGGAAGATTAGAAATCAAGGTTCATGACCGCAGAGGAACTCAGACTGTCTAGGTTTCATTTAGTCCCTGTATTATTTCTTTTGTAGTTTCTTTTTCTTTTCTTATGGTAAATCTGTCTTCCTACAGCTTAAAAAAAAAGCCACTCCCAGAGGAAGGTCTGTAAGTCAGTGGGATAAAAGGGGACAAGGAAAATCTGTCCAAGGATAACACCAATGGCGAGAATCTAAGCAAACTTACACCCCCAGCCCACTTCCTAATAAGAAATTCAGCCCAATTATAGAGCTTCTCAGAGGATATCAGGGTTCAGAACCACCCACACATCAGCCCCAGCACTGCTCTGGCCTGTCTCCTATTGCTAGGTGGCTTCACATCTGCTGTGTCAAGAGCTGCGTCACACATAGTTGCGGAGCCAGTCTGCTGCACATATCCTGAGAGGTTTCCTTGGCTTGGGAGTTACATGGCAACAAATGCAAAAATAAATGTTTCTGCTGAGAGCTTCCATGGATGTCAGATTTCCTGCAGCTAGTTTTAAAATAAATCTAAAATCATTTTTCTACTGCTTCTGTCTATATACCAAGGAAGATACTTTAACAGGCTCCCAAATTAGTTAGACATGTGAGTTTAGAGAATTTGGACATTCCAGGGCTAACTATAAAAACTGAGTAACTGTATATTACCTAGATAAAACAAAGATACTTCTTATAGAAGAGGAGATTTTATTTACAGTATAATTTATATGTTCTAGGCACTAAGCTAAGCATTTGATCCTCACAGCTGTTTTCTAAGGAAGCACTTTTTTTTATTAATAGAGTTTTTTCAGCAGTTCTAGTTTTACAGGAAAACTGAGTAAAGGTAAAGAGTCCCCA
This sequence comes from Sapajus apella, assembly GCF_009761245.1. NCBI lineage: Eukaryota > Metazoa > Chordata > Mammalia > Primates > Cebidae > Sapajus > Sapajus apella. Next base: position 45,927,589 of record NW_022436943.1, read on the forward strand.
TATGCTCCCTATACTCCCACCCCCATTTTCCCTATTATTAATATCTTGCATTAGTATAGTATGTTTATTACAATTGACGAATCAATGTTGATACATTGCTATTAAGTAAAATCCATAGATTGCATTAGGCTTTACTCCTGGTATACATTCTATGGATTTTGACAAATATATAATGTACAACCACATGTATCCACCATTACAGTATTATCTAGAAGAGGTTCACTCCCCAAAAAAATCCCCCGTTCCCCACTCTCCACTCCTTCAAAACCCTGGCAACCACCAATCATTTTACTGCCTGAAGAAAGCATCTTTATTCACTTTTAGAGAGGAGGATGCCAGATCTAAAGGGGTTATGGAATTTACTCAAGTGGGAGAGCAAAGATGTACTGGGCACACGCCGACCAGAGTCAGTCTTCCCACTCTGCATTTATGACCCAACAGCTTCTTCCTGAACAAGGGGCCAGCCAGGCACAAGTGCAGGTTGTGGAAGCAATACAATGACAAACAAAGCAACAGAGGTTCCTTCCGCTCTCACCAAGTTCGGAAATTAGTGGAAAGTAGGCATTCTAAGATGTTGATAAAAAAGAAGACTGAAAAGATCAAACTTTAGACTCCCCAACAAAAACAGCTTTTAAAAATTGGGCTTTCTTATTAAATTGTCTGAATAAAGGACTTTATTGGTTCAAAAAAATTGGAAATAGCCCTGAAGATGTCATAAAAATGACTTTTTAAGAAATTTGCAAGAGATTCAAGTTTGGAGGAAATAAAAAATGCACAACAAGGCAACTTTATTCACAGTAGGCCCCCAAATTATAAACAACTCAAAAGCTCATCAAAAGGGAAGTGAGTAATGAATTATAGTTTAGCCTGAAAATTGAATACTACTCAGCAATACAAATAAATAGTCTAAAGTAAGTACTCTACTGGTACATACCAAAACATGGATCTATCTCAAAAAAATTTGCTGAGCAAAAGAAGCCAAATAGAAAAGTGTTCATCTGTATGATTCCATTTATATGAAGGCCTAGAAAAGCCAAAACTATAGTGACAGAAAGCAGATCTGTGGTTTCTGAGGCCAGGGGCAGGAGGGGAAGGACTTGCAATGGGGCCTTGGGGAATTGGGGGCGGGGGGATGATGAAAATGTTCTGTATCTTGACAGTGAAAATGGATACACAGTGTACATATCTGTTAAAAGTCATCAAACGTTACACTTAAAATTGGGCCATTTTAATCATGTAAATGTACCCCCAAAAAGTTTATTTTAAAAGACAAAATAGTCAACAATTAGTATGTAACTTGTTCCCAATGACTCCATTATTCCATTCTTAAATATATTTATATCCATATATTTTTGTCATGTGACTTTGCATGCCTCCTTAAGATCAAGAGCTAAATACTTCTCCTCTATTAGGCGCACATTCTCTTTCTTGCTGCTCCAACATATTTCTTCCATCAACGCCCAGGTGATGTCTCTGTGAAGCTTCTCTTTACCAGTTTCCAGAGCTATTGCTTCTACTTCTGCCTCCTTCATTTATGCTACTTGCTTTGTGTTGTTTTGGAACCCTCAAAACACAGAATTATGTTAATTGTAATCCTTGCTTCGAGATATACTATCACCATCAGTTTATACATAGGCCTCTTTCATTCTCTTATACAGTATTTTTAAATGTTATAATAAACACCCTGAACCTACTGCCCAATCTAAGAACTAGAGGGTTATATCTAACTGAGTTCTTTCTTTGTGTTCTCCCAGACCCATTCCTTTAAGTTCTCTTGAGATTGTATTCATGGCATTTATCACCACCTTGCTTCGCTTTTTTTTTTTTCCACTAAAAGTGTTCAGATTTTTTTTCTTGTTCAGTTATTTAATTTTACTTAGGTTCAACTTTTCTAAAATGGATATCATGCTCTACTGGATCTCCTGGGATAAAATGTCAATGTAACACAGTTAATCCACTGTAACAGATTCACTGTCGTCCATTATATACACACCCACAATATTTGTGTAACCGGGGGAGTATACCCAGCTCCCAGAGCTTGGAGGTTCTTGGCCTCTCTTACCCTGAAGAAGGGAAAGGGGCCCCAGAGGTGCAGTGAGTTTACTCTTCGAATAAATATCGCAGACCCAAAGACTTTTGCAGAAGAGCGATTTATTAGACAGAAAGAGAGAAAAAGAGAGAGAGACAGCTCCCATGCTATTGTGAAAGGGGAACCCAGAGAGGAAAATCCGTTCAGGTAAGGAGCAGCTGAAGTATTAACCCTTGATACACGCAAGGCTTGAGAAGGTCAGGTGTGTGATGGAAAAAAAAGGTGGTAGATTTGAATGCTGGTTTAGTTATTCACCAGAATTACTTTGTCTGAATCCCAAACTTCTTTTCTGTAAAATAGAAACAGTAATAGGAACTTCTTAATAAGGCTAATAAGCCATGCCATGCCTTATTTATTGCTTTACATGTCGTTTCTTCTGAGGGTTGACATGTAAAGCAATAAATAAGGAAGTGGCATGTAAAGAAGTGACATGTAAAGCAATAAATAAGGCATGGCATGGCTTATAGAAAGTGTTCAACTTGTTATTATTACTCGTAGTGTTCTTATTAAAAGTTTTAAGAGGTCAATGATCATAGCTTTTGCTTTTCTAGAAAATATTTTAAAAATGTTTTCTTATTATTCACAAATGTTCCAAATTAATTTTATAAAGAAGATAAGTAAGACATAGCATATGGCTAATTTTCTTATATTAACAAATGACTATATATATCCAGAAGATACTGAAGAAAGTAAAGGTAAGATATACTTTTCTAAAAGGTTATCACTTCATCATCACAAAAGTAACTTTTTCTCCTCTAATGGTTTTCAAAATTTGAGAAGCAATTGGCATTAGCTTGTAAATTTGCACATTCTTATGCTGTACAACCCACTAATCTTAATCTTAGGATATATACCCCAGAGACACCCACGTACATGTGTGCAAGGGGACAAACACAGAATGTTCTTATCTAAACTATTTATAATAGCAAAATCCTGAAAGAATCCTGAATGTCCAAGAAAGAAGACGGTCCAAGTGAGGGAGTGTGTTAAAGAGACCTCTTCCTGGGTCCGTGAGGGGTGTGGTTTCAAAGGCAGGAATTTCACAGCTGCTCGCCTCCCATATGGAGACCAGAGGGGTTTCAAATGTAAAGTTCTTTGTCTAGGTTTCCCGCCTTGAGGGCCAGGTAGGGAAAGCCAGGTGGGGTTCCTTTGTCCCAAAATCCCGCTGAAGGTGGGGATCCTTTATCCCAAAATCCTACCGAAAACTCTGGGAGGAGGGGCCTCTGTAACAGGCTGTGGACCAAGTAGCCAATCCGGTATCAGAGCCAAAGATCAATCACTCCAGAGGAAGTTTGAAAGAACTCCTCTCATTGGACGAGAACATGAATGGGGTGGGAATAACTCAAGGGTTAAAATTCAGCTCCTCCTTACCTGAACGGATTGCCCGCAGTATATTTGCTACATTCAAAAGTAAATATGTTCTGTCTTGCTTCCTCATCTTCATGTATGTTGTGTTTCTGTGCCTGGTATTTCTTTCTCCCTTACCTCTGACCATTCTTCACCTAGCCAGCTTCTACTTATCCGTGAGGTCACACCTCTGAAAAGCTCTAGGTGGCAGAAGAGTGACTACACTGGGACCACATACCTGGTTAACAATAGAGCTGAGGTCATTACCTCAATTTCCTGAATCTATAGCACCTAACATCCCTTTGCGTCTTATTTTCTCCAGCGTCCTCCCAGCTGTATCCTTGAGGATCCTTGGTCTCTCTTACCTACCATCCTAGTTTTCTCCCTAGTCGACTTTTCTCAATAATTCCCTTAAAACAGGCATCTTTACCTGTTCTAGACTCTTTATAACTCCCCTCCCCCTCCATTCATATGTTGAAGCCCTAATCCTCAATGCGGCTGTATTTGGAGATGAGGCCTCTAGAGAACTAAGGTTAAATAAGGTCATAAGTTTGGGGCCCTGATCCAAGGGGACTAGTGTCCTTTTAAGATGAGAAAACAGAGAACTCCCTCACTCTCTGTCTTGGTGTGTACACAAAGATGTCACTGAGCACATTGTAAGATGGTGGCTATCAGCAAACCCTGGGGAGAGCCTTCACCAGAAACCAAATCTGCTGGCATGTTGATCTGGCACTCCCAGCCCCCAGAGCTGTGAGAAAACAAGTTTATTTTGTTTCAACCATCCAGTCTATGGTATTTTGTTATGGCAACCTGGGCCAACCAAGGCACCAACCCCAAAAGTGAGAAAAATAAAAGTCCAGTCCAAAGAAGTCTCCTCCACTCATACAATCTCAGTGTCTACCAGTGGGTCAAAGTACTCCCCATCAACATTGGTTGGGACCCGAAGTAATGAAGAAATCACATCATTCATTCTGTATTTCACCATCCATTCACAGGAGATATCTGTTAGCAAAACAACTCTTCAGCCAGGAAGCTGACTTTTATTTTCATGATTTATGGGAATAAAAACTAAATGGGATAATCAGTTGCCCCATCAAAAACCTACTGCTAGTTCTTGTCACAAGCAGACACGATTGCAAGGGTGTTTGGTCCAGGTGGTCCTCAAACATGGTTTCTATATCAATGTTGTGTAAGCCAAGTCACTGTGTATTGTACTATGCAAGCTGGCTACTGAGAAACTTTCTGTGAGGGAATTCAGGTTTCTGACCAAGTAATCAAGGCTCTCTAAACATTCCCTTACATGAACAACCAGATGGTGTTGTAATCCCATGGTTGAGAAAACAAGAGATGCTTTCTCAGGAAAGGGACTACCCAAAGCTGCCATGATTGTTATTTTCCAGTGTATTTGTTAGACATTTATTTTGTGGTTGTTACCAGCATATTTATTAGACATTTATTTTGTGACAAACTTTTTTTAAACCCTGAGACTATAGACACAGTCCTTATCCTCAAAAACTTAAGTTCTGATAGGAAGTAGAGAAGTAAACCATCATTGCAATATGGGTAGGATGTATAGTGCTATACTGAAAGTGGGCTTGATCGTGAATGATAACACTGAAGTAGGACTACACTCAATGAATTATATTGCTTTTCACAATGCCAATATGTGGAAATGCCAAAGAAACAGACTCCAGTTGAAAAAGAAAAAAAGACTTTCTTAATTGTCAAAAAGGAGATGGACAAAAGGAAGTGAGGGTCTCATCCCTGAAAATATTCAAGCTAAAACTGAAAACCTATGGATACAAGACAGTTTAACATAATACTCAAAAGTATAGATATTAGAACAGATTTCTCCCTCTTGGAACTATTGATGTTTTGGCTGTTTTGTTGTGGGGGGAATATGTCCTGTGCATTGAAGAATGTTTAGCAGCACCCCTGCCAGTAGTACCCACCTATTCCCAGCTGTAACAACCAAAACCATCTCTAGATATTGCAAAATATCTCCCAAGGCTGAATTGAGGAAGTCAAGGGAGTGTGTCCCTCCTGGTTGAGAACTTCTGGAATAGAGGAAATCAGGAATGAGTTTGAATGTTGGCTGTAAAATGTTCCTGTTGTGTAATCTTACACAGGCTACCAATCTCATTAAGCTGCTGTTTTCTTTTCAAAAAAATTGAGATAGATAGAAGACAGCACCTCACAGCTTAGAGAGAAGAGTTAGGAAATATTGAAGGTAATGTGCTCAACAAATTATAGCTACAGTTATTGTTGATGTCAAGTTGGCAGTCGCTGAAGACAGAGGAAGAGTAGATAGGCCACATTTAAGGTTTCTTCCAAACTGAGACTTCCTAATTCTAAGTGGAAACCACACCTAATTCTTTTATCTAGATTCATGTTTGTCTTAAATACTGCTTCTGCAAAAAATATGTAAAATATCTCACTGCAGGGAGACAGAGATTTTTATTACATTTGGGTAATGAGGAAACATTCACTGAGTTACTTGAAAATCCAAATGCACTGTATTACTAGAGCAGGTTCTTATCTCCCACATCTCCCATTCACTCTTCCCAATTCCACCCATGTTGACATTCCACGCATCACAATAAAAGAGTGTAGGGAGTATGCTTGCAGGCTATCTGCGGCATGCCAAGCACAGTGCTGAATATTTCACATGCATCACCTTGTTTAATCCAAAAAGAAGAACCACTTTCTACCTAGCATCTAGATGAGGAAGAAAAAAAACCCATCCTTGATGACCTTTAATATAGGTTGGATATTTGTCCCCTTCAAATCCCATGTGGAAAGGTGATCCCCAATATTGGAGGTAAGCCTAGTGGGAGGTGTTTGGGTCACAGGAGTGGATCCCTCATGCATGGCGCGGTGCCCACCCCCCGCATTACAGTCGGTGCTTGCTTGATTCGTTCACAGGAGAGCTGGTTATTTAAAGAGGCTGGCCCCTCCTTTCTCTCTCTTGCTCCCTCTCTCACCATGCGACATGCCAGCTCCCCCTTCACCTTCTGCCAGAAGTAAAAGCTTCTAGAGGCCTCACCAGAAGCTGAGCAGACGTTGTGTCATGCTTGTACAGCCTGAAGAATCATGAGTCAAACAAACTCCTCTTATTTATAAATTACCCAGACCCAGCTATTCCTTTATAGCAACACAAAACTGACTAACACACCCTCTCGCCTATTTGCCAAACTTATTTCCTCACCTTTAGGGTCCCCTTCTTGTATAGACATTTCTCTTTCATAAGCTTTAAGCCATTCTATGGCAAGATTTAAGTCATATATAAGAATAATTTTAAAGTGGATTTTAAAATCCCATGTTTGCTTCATTAACATTAATTTAATCAACAAATATGTGTTGTACCTTTATGAGCTGGGTACTATACTGGGCATTAGGGTTTTAGGGAAAGATTCTATATGATCCTGGACTTCAAAGAACTCACAGTGGAGTATTCCAGGCCACAATCTCTAGATTCTAATTCAGTTGGTTGAGAATCAGGCATTGGGATTCTGAAATTTTTCAGGCAATTCTAATGAACTGATATATTTCAGAATTACTATACTGTATTGGATCTCTCTGTATAGTAGACAGACTGCACTTAGCCAGTTAGACGTTCAAACGCAGCAGGTGCAGTAGTGTCTATAAATATTGGCTTCACTCCTAAACCATGGATATATCTGGTTCAGAGATCTCTGAGTTCCCACCCAGGTCAGAGAGTCTACAGTCTAACCACTGCAGCAACAATCACAAAAGGATGTGACATTTGCTCTTTTATTATGGCTATTTAAAATACTCTTGCTGAAAATCTCTGTCACCGACCAAGCAGCTAAATTTTCAAATTCAGCAAATTTGAGTTATTCATGATAAGAATGAAATGTAGTCATTTGGAAGAAACATATCTAAAGCTATTTTCTTAAAAGCAATGTTTTAACAAGAAGGACCCAGAAAGTTCTTGGGTAAGCCATAAATTTCACCAAATGATATTAAAATTATTTTATTGGCCTTCTTTTCCCCCAAACAATTTGGAAGGTAGGCTCCCTGGAAAGCAATCAAGACAGTTTCTCCCATGTGCTTGGAAATGAAAACTTTTATTCCAATTCTCATTGTCAGGAATAATTTTTGTCCAGTTGTGATTTATGGATCGTCCTAAGGATCAATGACTCTTTAGCAAAATGGGACAATTCAGAGGAGTAGGTCTGTCTTCATGTTATTTCCTCCTTTCTGTCAGCTAATTTAGATAGTAATGGAGTGGAGCTCAGAGAAAAAGGTATTTTGTATCTTATCAAAGAAAAATTTATCCATCTATGTCTTAAAAGCACAGTTGAGTATATCAGCATTGCAAATAGCAACCAGCCCATAAACCAGGTTGTGGCTCACCAGAAAAGAAGGTTTGGCCAGTGTGAGTTCATTGGCTCAGACCTACGAAAAACTTCATGTTTGTATACCGTTTGGAGAGCTTGTTTAATTATACCTGTCTTTTGTTTGTTTCCCAGATTGGACAGGACAAAGTCACATAAATAAAAATGAATACCACCAATGCACATTTTAATTCTCTTCTGTCTTTCTTCTACTTTTGACATCTGTGTGTATGCCAGAATAGCCCTGGTTATTGCCTCATAAGAATGACACAACGTGGATGGAGAAGGTCCAGGAAAAAACAAATTGATGACCGAAAGATTTGGCAAGCTGCCATGTGAAGACAGAGAGTCAACAAAATAAAACAAACGCCGCAGGCTGAAAAGGGATATGGCTGAAATCTATTAAACTATTACAGATGTGGACATATAGTTGGTTCAGCAAAAATCCCAAATACCAGACTTTGAGAATACCCACCTTGAATTCCCAAGGAAGAAATTTATATAATGAATTGTATAGTGGCTTTTGATAGAGCAATAATCCTATGAGACTAGATTTTATTTTGAAACTAAAAACCCTAAACCTAAGATTTTAACTGACCTCTGCCAAGGTTGCTCTGCTCATATATATGAATATAAATCATAATAACATCTAACATTTGTTAGGCTTTTACCATGTGCTGGCTACTATGTTAAGCATTTCCATGCTTTATTTTGCTCTTTTAATTTTCAAACAACTTTTTAAAATTCAGTACTGTTATTATCTGCATTATAGAGCGAAGAAGCTTAGACTTAAAGAACCATATGAACATCTCAAAATTATATGGCTTGTATGTAATGGAAGGAATTTTGTAAACCAGGCCACCTGATTTCAATATTCATGCTGATGAGGCCCACTAATTCTGAAACCCCTAAGCCATTTTACTTCAGTGTATATGTATGTATATATGTATCCCCAAAGGGATTTGATTAGAGCAACACAAACTTAGTAAGTGGCAACTTTGAGGTTAAAATTCAAGACTTGAATACAAGCTTACAATTCTTTCCTCTAACCCATAGTTACTTTATTTTGGACAAACCAAGGGGAGTTTTTATATGGTAGGTGGTAAAGTAAGCCTTGTTAATTAAAAGTAATAGTGCTGGCTAAAATATTAAGTAGCTTCATGAAGTGTTGAGATATGTTCATGTTTGACATAGGTTATCAAGAAAAGTTGGGACATTGTAGCACATCTTCATCAAGGAACGTAGCTGTCCCCCTTATACCATATCCATTGCCAGAGACAGCTGTCTAGCTCCTAGGTACAGCATACAAGTAGTTCTCACAGTTCTGGAGAACAAAAAGCCAGAATCACACACAGCAAAACAGAAATATGGACCAATAAAGTTGGCTCAGCCCTTAGATGGGATCTGGTTACGAAATCACCATGATCAACTTTATCAAGGCCCAAGATCCCTGGAAATTACACAGTCTTCCATTTCACTCTGGTTATAAGGCTTTCTTGAGAGGGAAACAAAAAGACCTAGAGTCCAGCGTTCCTTACATGGACAAAGTTTCCTCCAGGTATGTATCTGTGCTTACATGCTAGTCATGGACAACTATTCCTACTTCATGCCTTTACCTCTGCTGTTCAGTTGACTCAGGTCTACTCTTTACCTTTCAGTCTTTGCATGCTTCTCTCCATTCTTGCTTTCTTAGAAATTTGGATGGCTCACTCTGATTCATCTTTTCCCATATCCACAAGGATTATAGAATTCCAAAGGATTAATGAACCTAGAAAAATCTAATAAATACAAAAGCTTCGGCAAAATAAGTTTCTTTCATCTGTGGCCTTGAATTTAAGACTTATGTTTGGCACAGTTTCATGGGATACATTTGTTCTCTGAAAACATTGTTTTCAGAGCAATGTATTGCCATTAAAAATATATAGAAGAGTATCCTTGAAGCCATTTAGTTATTCAGCAAAAATCTAGGGAGCATTTGCTGTGTGTCATCCATGAGCGAGGTATTGTAAGAAATATGAAGATAAGCAAGACATCAAGAAATATGAAGATAAGATGTCCTGTCATCAAGACAAATTCTATCTGGTAGAGGAAACAAGGTTCCTTACTGCACTAGCCACTATAACATGGAGTAGAAAGTTTCAGCAGGTGAAGAAATCATATTACCACTTTGCTGTTGTGCTTATTAAATAAGATCATGTATGCAAAATTAAGTGCTATGGGAGGCCAAAGACAAGCATCCACCCCACCCCCCACAAGATACCGGGACCACAAGCTGAGTGGCAGTGAAGTGTGGGTGACTAAGAGGAGATCTCAAGAAGCTAGCTATATGTGACATAATATTTCAAAATACATCCAAGACAAAAAAGTTTCCTTAAAAGTAACATTTTTTCCTACCCTCACATCTCTCCTTACTCTCCTGCAATTAGTCTGCAAGGCATTGCTGTTTCCTGGAAACCTGGCCTGTAATACAGCTAAGAATCCATTCTATGGGAGAAGTCTAGAGTCAGAAGGTTTAAGAGAGGAGAAGACTGTCCCTTTGAGAAGGTAAAATAATGGTTTTGTGCTTTGCTTGGGAGCCCAGAATGTCAAATACTACCTCTGCTTCTGGCCCAAAATGCATAGAACAGGAAGGAAGGATGTTCAACAAAACTCAAGCTCCAATAAGCTCTACCCCTACACCCTACGATCAGCATCTTCAGATCACTGTTCAGCAAACATGGTTCCATCCAATGTGTGCTTCCTTCAGCTGTGGGTGGAGTTCATTGATAACAACAAGCCCTGGGCAGAGGGCCAAGCTACAGAAAGCCAAAGGGGGGAATTATTTGAATGTGACACCCAGTCCCCTCCCTGTCTCTTCCTCCCTCTTCTATCTACATGCAAATTATGGCTTTCAGTATTCAGGCAGGGGACCTGAACCATTTAGTTATATTTGTTCTTTTTTCTTTGTAATTTCCACACTTTTGCATCGAAAGAAGGAAGCTCTAGAGGTAGCAACAAGCATTTCAATAGAAATTCATCTATCAAACATTCTTCACAGGCATTTCACATCTCCTATGGTCTTGGCAACACTCCTCTGGGGTTCATTCCATCCATCCAATTTTATGGATGAAGACTTAAGACTCAGAGAGAACAAGAGACTTGCCCACACTGACACCATAATGGATGGTGTGGGATCCATTGCATCTATCCAATTTTATACATGAAGACCCAAGGCTCAGAGAGAATAAGGGACTTATTCACCATAATGAGTGATGTGGCAACTCAAACACCCTAACTCCAAACTTTACATTCCCTTTTCTATACCCCAAGGCCTCTGCTGTGGTTTGAATGTGGTTTGTCCACACCAAAACTCATGCTGAGGCTTGGTTCCCAATGTGGTGGGTTGGAGGGTGGGCCCTTTAAGAGGTGATTAGGTTATTTAAATAGATTAATGTCTTTCACCAAAGGCTGGGTTAGTTCTCTCGGGAATGGATTAGTTCCCATGAAAGGGAGTTGTTGCACTGTGAGATTGCTCTCATGTTTGCCCTTTCACAAGCCTAGTTACCCTTCTGTTTCTCTGCCACATTTTGATACAGATGCAGCCAGAAGCCACCAGATGCAACTACTCAATCTTAAACTTCCCAAACTGCAAAGCCATGAGCTAAATAAACCTCTCTTTTTATAAATTACCCAATCTCAAGTGCTCTGTTGTAGCAACACAAAATGGATTAAGATAGCCTCTTTACTGAAAACATCATGATTCCAGTTATTTGAGAAAGCAAATTGAGCAAGCAGGAAGTCAATTCCTCAAGGTAAAATAACTCAATAAGTCAAAAATTAAGTACTCATTAATGTAATATCAGTTAAAGGAGACAGCAAAAGAGAAATATAGAAAGACTTTGGGGACAATAGGCTTTAAAAAATTCAAAGAAGATATAACTGATTCTAACTTATTTATCCCCCTCACTCCTATCTCAAAGACCTTGGTTTTTCCTCAAAAATATTTGTACAAAAAGCACTCTTAGCTAAGAAAATTATTGCAAGCAGGCTGTGTAATTTCATGCCTTTAAAAGAAATCATCACAAGGTCATCCTTTATAAGAGAAAAACAGCTCTTTGGATTATTTATGACAAGAGCCACCATAAGCTGAGAGCCTGCTTGGGGCCAGGCACTGTTAGAAAGTCCATAGTTGGCTCATTTGTTGAGGAATGCAGATGATTTTTTGGTACTTCTCAGTAGCCTCTCACACTGTGAGATGGCTGTGGTTAGGCGCATCACCTAAGGGATGGCAGGTCAGAACAGAAAAAGAACAACAAAATGAGGTTTGTCCCTACCATCCTGGGACAGAATCTAGAAGGGAACACTATCACCTGAGCAGCCCCAAGCGCCTGGGCCCTCTAAAGAAGACTTTCCTCTAATGTTAATGTAAAATCACTGAAGCACTATTCCTTACCAACCGAAAGAAATTCAGTACCCTCATAAGTATTTCTGAAAATTCCTTTGGGTTAAAAAAAAAAAAAAATGGCGATTATCACCTCCTGCTGGTTGCTCCAAATTCCAGCTCAGGCTGCTATACTATCTGGGGTCTTCTGGGCACCTGCTGTTTTTGGCTGCTGTCCCTTCCCTGCACTGCTCTACATGGACACAGCCCAATCTCACATCCTTTGTTCCTACAATATTATTAACTCAAGTAGTAATCACCTAATATTGGACTGCAAACATCACTAAGCTTAGAGTTCCCATCTCAGATGAAGGGTCGCTCTCTGACATTAGGCCATCTCCCTCCTAGGGCCTAACCCAGGACTGGGTCCCTTCTCCCTGCACCAACTCCTTCCCTAATGTGTTAGTTAATTTTATGTATCAACCTGATTTGGCCATGGGGTACCCCAGATACATGGTCAAACATTATCTCCAGGGTGTCTGTGAGGGTGTTTCTGGATGAGATTAACATTTGAATCAGTAGGCTGAGTCAAGCAATTGCCTTCCCCAGTGTTGGTGGGCTTCATCCAATCCACTGAAGGTCTAAATTGAATAGAAAACTGGATAGGAAAGAATTCTCTTTGTCTCTGTCTGACTATCTTTAAACTGGGACATTTTCTCCTGCCTTCAAACTCTGATTTAGACTAGAATATACACTATTTGGTCTCCTGGGTCTCAGCCTTACAAATCCTGAAACTTCTAAGCCTCCATAACTGCTGGACAGTTTATAATAAATTCCTTGCACATCCTTTAATTTGAAATAAATAAAGCTTATATTGTTTCTGTTTATCTGGAGAACTCAGACTAATGCACTTGTCTAGTAAATCTTCTCCTTTCTAACCCCCTTCCCTCTTCTCTCCTGAGTCTGCCCATCCAGGGCAGAAGGAAGGACACAAAATTTTCTATAACTTTATTATACAAAGGAATTTTAACATCGTGTTTGTTTCAGCCCTTGGCACCTGGACTGTCTCCGGGGCTTCTTACAGAAAACAAGGGGTCTTTTATGCTGTTTTCCTGAATAATTGAGTGGTTCTCTCTCCAATCATATTTTTTCCCTTTATCCTATTCTTAAAATCTAGGCAAGAATATAGCAGTCTTTTGATTGGTTGATTTTGTCTTTCAAATTAGCACCCTTTATACTCCACTGTTAACACCACTCTATCGTCGTAAATAATGGTAGCTACACCTTCCTTAGGATTTTATAAAATGTTTTTCTAAACATTGTTTCAGATGCTCTTCACATAAATAACTATATGAAGCAGGTATTATCATCCCCATTTTATGAAAAATACAAACTGATTAAGTGATGGCTAAGCTATTGCAGCTGGTAAGGGAGAAATCTAAGATTAACTCTGGGACTTTGGATAATGAGGCCAATGTTCTTTTCACCGCGTATAAGCTTATTAGTCACACACACTAACATAGAAACTTGGAAATCTCAGAGTTGGAGGACATGGTAGAGACAATATATCTGGATCAGCTACCAATACAGGAAATTTCTCCACAGCATCCCAAGTCATACAGGAAACATCTACGGGGCCAGTGTGTATGGAGTTCAGTGAGTGAAAGGGATAAAGAGGGAAAGAAATCAGAGAAGTGGCTATGGGCCAGATTAAGTAGAAAAGGCAGTATTTGGATCTTCCTGAGTTCTCTCCCAGAGTGCATGAGTTTCACCTCTGCTCTCTGCACCCTGCAGACATGGAGAGAGAGAAAGGACCTAGATAAACAAGCATCAGTAATCTCAAAATACAGACAACCTGGATATTCAGCTGTAGCAGTCATAATTTTAAAGAAAATTGGTACATCCATTTTTTTAATGTCATCTAAGTGGAACTTAAAATGTAGAAATCTTGCCATTTGGATGTGTGATGTAATTCAGAATTGAAGAGAAAAACGATGTCTCCCTGGGGTCAAAAGAAAATCTAATATACAAGTTATTAAAAGCCATCCCTTTTAATAGTCTAAACTAAATTCTTCCTGCTGTCGTTTAGACCATTTCTTCTTGTTTTATTCGAACAGAAGGTAATAAACCAGGTATTTTCCTTGTAAAATACCCTCTGAGGAACTGCATTTCCGGGAGAAATTCTGCCAGTTCACATATGACAAAACAATGGAGCAGCCTGGTCCCAATGCACATCCCCAGATGCTCACTCAGACACACATGTGCATACACACACGTGCACATGCAGAGACAAGCAACAATGATTGCCAGACTGTCAGGCTGGGTGCCGCATGCTTCTCACAGCGTGTTTTCAATGCTGCACATGGCAATCCAAAAAGTGGGAGAGCTCTCCTCCAAGCCCAAACCCTGACCTTCCCCTTCCCCACACACCTGCCCTTACACTGCTTCTCTGGCAGCACCAGCCCTGCTCCAGGGGAACAGCCCAACTGCTCAAGGTCACCTGACCTTCACAAACACCATGAGGGAACAAATCTCCACATGCACGCTCCACCCATGGCCAAAGTCACCGAGCCCCATTGGACCTTATCTTCGGTGCAGATGTAAAGAGTCCAGAGTCTTACCCAAGTCACTGGGAATGTTCACTAGTCCTCCAATCATCACACATTTTCTTCCAACTCCCACACTTACAGGCATTCTCTTTTCTTACTAGTTTTCTCTCCTTTCACAACCAGGTATGCTGGTACATTTGTGCCTCTCCATTCCTTTTCTACCCTTTTCTGTCCGATGAGCCTTAAGAGATCAACACCTTTGGGGAAGCTGTGCCACCCAGCCTCCCTTGTCCTCTGGTTTTACGTTGAGTTTGACTGAGAGGGATAGTAGCAGCAGGAGAGACCAAGGTGTTCTTTCCCTGTCCTGGTCCTGCCTAGACACTGCAGCTCCTGCTAAGCATCCCCTCCATGTTCTTGTTAGGTTTCTTAACACTATTTCCTCTCTGGGTTCCTGCAGTCCTAGAGGTGGTAACCGCTTCACACTGCTCCTAGTCTCTGG
This sequence comes from Sapajus apella, assembly GCF_009761245.1. NCBI lineage: Eukaryota > Metazoa > Chordata > Mammalia > Primates > Cebidae > Sapajus > Sapajus apella. Next base: position 45,942,794 of record NW_022436943.1, read on the forward strand.
GAGCATCAGCATCCTAGATTGATTTCCTTAATTCTGATCATATACTTATGGGTAGAGGTCCTTTATTAAAAGCTTTTTCTAGAACCTTACTAATATACCAGACCTAGTTTATTTTCAGGTCCTTTAGCTCCTAAATGAAGGTGATGACTTTTCCTTTGGGTCATGAGTCCAGCCCAATTGTCTCATTTCTAAACAGTCACATTTACAGACAACAGGTCGATGCTCTCAAGGCTCCACCCACATGATTTCTTTCCCATGGTCCTGACACTCAGCTTCTTCCTGAATCTAAAATTATTTATTTATTCAAATAACATTTACTGAGGACTTAAGGATATCAGCCACTGTAAATACAATAGTGCAGAAGACACAGTCCTTGTTTTCAAGTGCTTACTTTCCAGTGAAGGAAACAAAAAATGAATAAACAAGAAAAATATTAAGAAGAAACAGAAGAAGAACAATGTAACTCAATATAAGGGACAACTAATTTAATCTTGGGGAACCAACAGAAGTAATGCCCAGTGTGAGATTTAACAAATAGGAAAGTACTCCAGCCACAGTGGCCCATGCCTATAATCCCAGCACTTTGGGAGGCAGAGGCAGGTGGATCACTTGAAGCCAGGAGTTCGAGACCAGCCTGGCCAACATGGTGAAACCTTGTCTTCACTAAAAATACAAAAACTGCCAGGCATGATGGCAGGTGCCTGTAATCTCAGCTACTCAGGAGGCTGAGGCAGGAGAATTGCTTTAACCTGGGAGGAGAAAGTGGCAATGAGCCAAGATTCCATCACTGCAGTCCAGCCTGGGTGACAGAGCAATACTCTGTCTCCAAAAAAAAAAAAAAATAGGAAAGTGAGATACAGGAGAAATGTAACTATTAAGACAGAAGGAAACATAAGCAGATATTCTGAGACAACATGGTCCAGAGAACTGGGAGTGCACAGCAAGGATAGTGTAAGACAGAGTAAGAAGAACGAGCTGGGGAGAGAGGAGGCAGATCACAAAAGCTCTTATAAGGAGTTGGACTTTATCCAAAGAGCAATGTGGAATCATTGAAGGGTGTTAAGATGAAAAATACCACAATTAGATATTTCGAGAAGAAATCTCAAAAAGTAAAGTAGAGAATAGACTGCAGGGAGCAAATTGAATCTAGGCACAAAATAGTGGTGGCCTGACCCAGAGGGTTTCAGTGAAGATTGGAAGAGGCGGGCAGGATTATCAAACACATTCAGACACTGGGATTAATAGGATTTAGCTATGTTCAGGATGTACAAGATGAGGAAGAGGAAGAAATTGATAGTCACACCTGGAAATGGCTTAAGTGAGAGTATGCTGGAACCAATCCCAGTGGTGGAAAACACAGGGGGAACAGAAGGTCAAGGGTTAATATTCCCTCATTAATAAAAGTGATGACTAATAAATAAGATATTCCCTAATAAATAAAAGTGATTCTGGTTTGAGGTCCAGCCAGGTCTCAAACTCAAACTCCTTGAGTTTGAAAGTGATCACTCATCTCATCAATCCAGAATTCCTATTCTTCTTACCCACCACCCATCCCCACCTCTGAGCTGACACTGAACGCCTGCCTTCCAAGTCCCAAGAAGCAACCATTTCCCCATATAAATGTAATTCAAGTTCAGTTCGTGACTCTAGCCAAGGTGGTGACCCCCAAGTCCCCTTTAACATTCGAGTAGGGATTATTTTCAGTAAGCTGTAGCCAAACGAGTAAAGATAAACATTCCCACCTGGAGGAGAAATCAATCATTTATTCAGCAAGTGAAGGGCTCCTGCTTGGAGAGTAAAACATGATGGAAAGAAACAGCATCTTCTACTAAGGGCAGGTGTACCTAAGCTAACAAATACTCCCACCTCCTTTCCCATTGAGTTTGCACCCCTTTCCCAAGGCCCAGGAAAAATCTAAATCAACCTTCCTTCAGCCAAAGCCAAATCCCTGCCAAGAGAGTGACAAACATGTCCATGGGCCAAAGCTGAGTTTTCAGCTCTGCTATTCTCATCAGCTACACCTGTGGCTGAGCCCTGGCTCTCCCCAGTGACAGCAACCAGCTAAGGAACACACAGGACTCATTAGGAACTGGACATCAGTGTTCTCTGTCCTTGTTGGCCAATGCCTTTTATTCACTTCACTTCCACATACATTTGCTGAATACCTATTATGTGCCAGGTTCTGTGAATAGCTGTTCGTATAGAAAAAAATATGAGCAAAGTTACTTCTGCACTTAAAGAGATAATTATTTGGAAGGGAATAAAGACGTACACTATATCATCACAATATACTGGATAAGTACTGTATTCTAAATGCTAGGAGAATACAGGTAAGGAAGCAATAAATCCTTCCTAGGATGATGAGAAGTGGGGTAAGGAACATTAAGGAAAAGTAAAAGGAGGGGTGGAATGAAGAGTATGGCAAAGGAAACAGGAAACAAATGTGCTGTGCCTGGAGCCTGGGGCTTCATTTGCCATGGCGAGGAATGAGCTTCAGTCTGTAAGCACAGGGGAGCCCTGAGCACAGACAGTCTCAGTTTATAATCCTTAGACCATGAAATGGGGCCATTCAAAGTGTGGTCCGTAGACCTCAACCACAGATACTAGCCCACCAAGGTAAGCAGCAAAACTGAAAGTGGGCCTTTAGAAACTTCACATTGACATGACATTCAAGCATGTGATTGGTGGGCTTATATCAGGATGCAGACCAGTTTTGGTGTGGTCACGCTTCTTGAGTGAGTCTCACATGCTTTGAGCTGGAAGCTAGTATTGCTTGATGGCAGATTGAAATTTTTAAAAAAATATGTAATTCTTGTCCATAGGTAACTTTTGAAGCATTGCTCCAGAGGTTCCTCAGTTAGACTTCATAATGTCCTTGGCATTATATGTAAATGTAAAATTGTGTTTGCGTGTGCTTGCTTTCTCAAGAGAGAGCCCATAGCTTTCATTAGATTCTCACATAGATACCTGACCAAATGCTTTAAGGGAAATTGCCTTAGAGATCATCAAGAATGCAGTGGCTCTTGCCTGTAATCCCTGCACTTTGGGAGGCAGAGGTGGGCGGATCGCCTGAGGTTAGGAGTTAGAGACCAGCATGGCTAACGTGGTGAAACCCTGTCTCGACTAAAAATACAAAAATTACCTGGGTGTGGTGGTGAACATCTATAATCCCAGCTACTTGGGAGGCTGAGGCAGGAGAATCACTTCAACCCAGGAGAAGGAGATTGCAGTGAGCTGAGATAGTGCCACTGCACTCCAGCCTGGGCGACAGAGCGAAACTCCATCTAAAAAAAACAAACAAAAAAAAAGGATTTCTTCTGTGTGATAGAAAGAACCTCCTGGGCACTAAGAGTAAGGAATGGTCCACACACATGGACAGTTTCATCCAGCCCTTATTCAGCAGATGACGCTGCTGCTCCAGCTACCCAGACATCATACCACATGATGACCACCATGGAAGTTCCTCTCCACAAATGTGCTCAGAAAAGAGAACAGTTGCAAGATGCTCTTCCCTGGAAAAACAGCAGAAAGTCCACTTGGAAAAAACTGATCCCAAACAAGGAATTCAATCCAACAATATTTATCGAGCACCCGGTATAAATAAAGGGCACTATATCAGGTGAGTTGGGATCATTGAGAGAACAGATTGGGGAGGGTGGACCAGCCCCCAAGGGGATGGCATTCCTGGGAGCTCTGTTCTAATTCACAGTGTTACTTATAGGTGATCTTGGTTTGAATTTCTCCAGAATAGGATTGAGTACTTCTTGAATTCCCTATAAACAAGCTTTACATATTTTTTCAAAATTTCAATCTGCCACCAATCAATAGTAGCTCCTAAATAGTGATCCCAGGAAACACTAGGGTGTGGAGAAGTGAAACATGGAAAAAAAAAAAAAAGGCAGACCAAGAAGCGTGCATTATCAGGGCAGTTTTCACTGGAGCTTAATTCTATAGGAATTCCGGAAGTCAATGTAGACCAGCACCTCGGGATTATTGTAACTAAGGACAAAGTAGATAGTTATTTACACACCAGCATGCACCAACCATTAGCAAGGGCTGATGAGCATGCAGGTAATTGGGGCTCCATCCTTACCCAGTGGAGGCTGAACAGTCATTCCTGCAGTGGTAAATTCCAAGAAGATATGGGCAGAGCAAGGACAGTATTTGCTATAGGGCCCTAAACCTTTGAATGCCTAATTCATTCATTTGTTCACTTATTCATTCATCCATTTATTCATCATAATTTAATATGTCTCCTCTGCCAGGCAAAGGAACCGGGCATTATGCAAACACAGAACTTTAGAAGTGAAACTGACCTCAGAACTATTTAATCCAAAATTGTATGTGCATAAAAATCACTTGAGGAGTTATTTGAAAATGCAGATCATTGGGCCTGACCTACAGAAGTTTTAATGCAAGGGATATGGCATGGGTCCTGGGAATTTGCATTTTACCAAGCACCCCAGTAATCCTTGGACCACACTTGAAGAAACTTAGACTCTAATTACAAGTTTTTCAATTTATAAATAAAGAAAATAAAAATCAAATATGATAATAATAGAATTCCTATCATTATAAGGTTTTCATGCCTTTTTGTGCCTTTGCTTTCTCTCTGCCAAGATCTTTCTTCCCTCCTACCTCTTAGTTGCTTATCAAATTATTACTTATCCTGAAAGACCCAGTTCTGGCATATCTACTTCTAAGGAATTTAATAACACATCTCTTTGCTTATTAAACTCCTATTACATACTTTTATTGTAGCTATCACCGTATTTCCTTATAATTATTTTCATATATGCACATATCCTCCACTAAAAGTTTTGAGGGTAACGTTTATGGCTTACTCACCTCTCATCTCCAATAACTGGATTAAATGCTTCCTTGATCCCAACAAATTAGATCTGATTGATTAACCTGGATCATAGGACGTTATATCCATCAGAGAGCCCAGGACATGACTTACATTAGCTCCAACTCGAGTAGTGTGACCTATCTTATAGCCATAGGGGATGCAGGAGGAGACACGATGATTAAAAATCACCTGGACTCCATGGAAGTTCCCTACAGGAAAGTGACATGCTGTCACTGGAAGAAAGAGGCAAAGCTCTTGAACAGAAATCGCTGTCTGGAGCTTAATTCTACTAAGGACTCCAGAACTCAATGTAGACCAGCACCATGGTTCTGCCACTTATAAAATGAGATTGTTAAAGAATTTTTCAATCCGTAAAGTTTTGCATGAATCTAAGTATCAAGCTATCTTCATGTTTCCCTTCCAAAGAAACTAGATGTAGCATTACCCGTGTGGTAATGAGAACAAGGAGGGGATTACAGAAGAAGCCGTCTGAAACATTTTTTTCCATGGGTGGAAGGTTGCAATGCTTTAGAGCACGTTAAACAAATTTGTAAAAACCCAGATTGGGCTGCTACCCATTTAACTATAAAACTGTCAACACCATGATATCACTCATAGTAACTCTGGAAATATCATTTATAATTATCTATACAGGCTGGTCAGTTTCTTTTTATACTAACAATTCCAAGGTTTTATCATTTATCTTTCATATTTGAAGTTTCTTTGGAATACCTAACAAGTGCCATAGGGGATAAAAAGAAAATCCAGTTAATTTTCGAAAGATTGCAAACAGGTAAGAGCCTGTAGCTGCTTCTTTGGCTTCCTTTCCATGTAATATATGCTTGTCACACCCTGTCTTAGTGTCCTGTGAAGGGTGGGACTCCCAGGCAGAAATAGGCAACACAGAAAATACTATAAAATAAGTTCTCACATCTCTTCCTTTTCTGAACACTGGGATCTTAAAGAGCAAATCTTACTTAGTCCTAATATGTTCAGGTAACTCCCTGAGAACCGACACCTTGTCTCTCTGGTTTCCTGTTATATCATCAGTTTCTTATATGGTCTCTGAAACATAGAAGGCACAGATTAAATATATTGATGAAAAAATAAATGAGTTAACAATTTCTAAAAGAGTTATCTTCTTTTTTTTACAAAAGAATTAAGAATGAGATGCATTCTACAAAGTTAAAAAACTTCAAGTCATCAAGAGTAGCTATAATATAAAACTATATAGCACTACACACACACACACACACACACACACACACACGATACAGATGCAGCTCTAGGTTGACTGGTAAACCACTTAAGGCAGGGGTCCCCAACCCTGGTCTGTGGCCTGTTAGGAACCAGGATGCACAGCAGGAGGTGAGCAGAGGGCAAGTGAGCAAAGCTTTGTCTGTATTTACGGAGCTCCTTGTTGCTCTCATTACCGCCTGGGCTCCACCTCCTGTCAGATCAGCGGCATTAGATTCTCATAGGAGCATGAACCCTATTGTGAACTGCACATGTGACGGATCTAGGTTGCATGTTCCTCATGAGAATCTAATGCCTGATGATCTGTCACTGTCTTCTATCACCCCCAGATGGGACCATCAGGTTCCAGGAAAACAAGCTCAGGGCTCCCACTGCTTCTACATTATGGTGAGTTGTATAATTATTCATTCTATATTACAGTGTAATCATAATAGGAATAAAGTACACAATAAATGTAATGTGCTTGAATCATCCTGAAACCATCCCCCTTCCCACCACCCCATAGTCTATGGAAAAATTATCTTCCATTAAACAAGTCCCTGGTGCCAAAAAGTTTGGGGACCACTGTTCATGAAATCTTAACTAGGAAGGAAGGTAGCATGTGGCTTGGATATGCATGTCTGTCATCTTCTAATCTATTGTGATATTCTCTGATGGGCTGGGTGCCATGATATGTCTCATGGGCCAAGTGAGACAGGCCACCCGCCAGCTTGAATCAGAACTGACTGCTACGTGCATTGATGAGACTTCCCAGATAATAATCTTGTCACAATTCAAAGTTTAGTCTTTTTCGCTTTTTATCTTGTTACCTTTAAAAAAAAATTGAGTAACCTGCTCTTTGGAGAAAATTTATTGTTAAGTAGAAGTAAATAAAGGTAGGAAACGTGCTATTTATTTGATCTTTTGTTTGTTCAACAAATAATTCTGAGGACTGTTCTAAGTGCTAGGGATACAGTAGAAAATATCCCTAGCACTTAGAATAGTCCTCGGATTAGGATACCTTATTTTCTGCTGTATTCCTAGCAGTTACAATGGTCCTCAAGTTAATTAATAATTAATAGATTTACTAATCTATTCTAATGGATTAAAAACTCTATCCCTAGGGAGCTCATATTCTAGTGGGGGAAGTGGACAATCAACCAGTAAACAAATCCAGGTCTAATAAAGGCTAGGAGAACAAATTCTGAACTTTAAAAGGCTTGGGGTCAACTTAATAAAGGATCCCTGGGGAAGCCCTTCTATTCAGTTGACATGTAGACAGAAAACTGAAGGAAGTCATAGCACTCGCTGAGCTAATTTCCAGGAAAGCATTTCAGCCAGTGGGGACAGTAAACACAAAGGCCAGAGGCAGGAGAGCTTCTGACACACTCCTGCATGAGAACCACGTAGGAGGCCAGAGTGATTGGAAGTTACTAGGCAAAGTGACTAGAGATCAGTGGGTTAAAGCCGGGGCTTCTAAGCCATGGAAGGACTTTGGAATTTACCATAAGACAGATCAAAAGCCTCAGGAGGATTTGGATCTACAGGATGGTCTCATTTTATCTTTAAGATAATCACTTCTGAAGTTCTACAACTAAGAGACTACAGAGGTCAAAGGCAGAGAAAGCGCCTCCAGTTTTAAAGCTATCAGCATAGTCCAGGTGAAAGGACAGTGGTGGCTTAGACCACGGTGCAGCAGGGAAAACATTAAACTTGCAAATGCACATAAGGCACTTGGCACAGTGTCTGGGGCAAAAGATACCCTTGATACCCACAGCTGCTATTATTAATACTGTTATTATCCTATTTTACTGCATGCCAAGAACTGGAGATACAAATCCCACAGGTGGATCATTGGCCTTCTGGGGTCTGAATGAGCCTGCCACTTGCTCTCCCTTACAGAATTCTTAGGTCTGATTGTGGCTGGTTAGAAAACTTTGCTTGGTAGTAATCTGGTACCGATAACATTCTTGGAAAGGACAAGGTCATCGTATTTCTAACACAAATTAAGCACAGGACCCCTTGGGATCTGAAGTTTTTCTTCTGGACTGTGTGTCTCTGTGTGTGAGTGAGTGTGTGGGTTCTGTCTTAGGCAACCGGAGCTGCTATAACAAAATACCATAGATTGGATGGTTTAAACAACAGACATTCATATTCTCAGTTCTAGAGGCTGGAAGTGCGAGATCAAGGTGCCTTCAGATTCTTTTTCTAGTGAAGACTCTCTTCCTGGCCTGTGAAAGGCCAGTATCTCACTGTACACTCACAGTCTTTTCTAGGTGCATTTGCACAGGGAGAAAGAGAGGACAGCAAGCTCTCAGATGCCTCTTTTTGTAAGAGTATTAACCCCATCATGAGGGCCCCACCCTCATAATCTCATCTAGACCTAATTACTTCCCAAAGATCTCATCTCCAAATACCCATATTGTGGGTTAGAGTTTCAGCATATAAATATAGACACAATTTGCTGAGAATAATGGTTTCCAGCTTTATCCATGTCTCTGCAAAGGACACTAACTCATCCCTTTTCACGGCAGCATAGTATTCTGTGGTGAGGGATAGCATTAAGAGAAATACCTAACGTAAATGATTGGTGATGGATGCAGCAAACCACCATGGCACATGTATACCTATGTAGCAAACCTGTGATTCTGCACATGCACCCCAGAACTTAAAGTATAATAAATATTTTAAAAATTAATAATAAATAAATAAATATAGACACAATTTAGTTCACAGCAGGTGTGCACATCCAGCTAAGGACTGTGTAACTAGACAAACACCCAGTGACTAGCAACACCTGCTTCTGTATGTGCTTGCTTTTGCTGGTGCTACCACCATCCCTGGCTTCTCTGTTCTCTTCCCACCTGTGGAATTCCATGGAGTTTCACTCTCCACACACCTCATTATCCCTTTGCCATACTTTCTACTTCAGACCTGGATAGCTGGAAAAACAATCCACTCCACTTTCCCACTTCTGCTTGACTTCTTAGCTGCCCCATTAGGGTGGGGATGTGGTTCTACCTATCGGCTGACTCACTTTGATATCTTCCAAATGTTCTCATAAATGTTAAAGAACCCATCTGGGGTCAGGAGAAAGCTCTTGGGGTTGAGGTTGCTTAACTGAATGTCATCTGTGATTAAGGAAGATTGATGACTTGCAAAAGTACTTGCTGAAAGTTAATGGTCTCTGGCTCTGGGTAGAGGGAGAGAATGGTGTTCCTTTTAATCCGTCCATCTTTTTCAAGTGAGTTCTCTTCCCCCGATGAACTTTTGAAAGCCCCTCACCCCTGTGAGTACGTTTGTTTGTTTGCTTGTTCTGTAGCAAGTCTTGCATGAAGCCTTTGAGAGACACAATGAAATGGGAATCATTACTGTATGAATCAATGTAGTACTTCTCTCTGAAGACAGCTTCCAGCACCCATCTAAAAGCAGAGAGGAGGAGAATGCAATCATCAGAGGACAAAATGGGATTCATCTATCAATTGCGACATTGCAGCTGGGGAATTATGAAACATCATGGGATTTGAGTCAGAAATCATTGAACTGCAGTCCTGGTTTTATTCTGCAATCTTTTAGCTGAGTGATTTTTATTACTTGAGACACCTTGAGTCTCCATTTCCTGATCTTTTTCACAGATCTTTACGTGCGCTTCATGTGCACGCAGTGCACTGGTGCAGGACTCCATGTGCAGCATGTGAAGTCATAGGCTGGTGGGCGGTCTCATCCAGGCAGACACCACAGCACTCTGTCAGCACTGGCTGGCTGCTTGGACTTCGTTCTTATATGCTCCTTATACCCTTATCTACTCCTCTACTTGGTTCTTAATAGTAACAACATTCAATTTGTTATCAAAATTCTTCCCACAAAGAAGACTTCAGGTTTTATTACTAAATTCCATCAAATACTCAGGAAAGAAAAAAGTCAACCTTATAAAAGCTCTTCCAAAAAATACAAGAATAAATATCACCCCACCCCCAACTCATGTTATAAGGTCAATGTAGCCCTGTTACTAAAACCTGGAAAGAATATGTAAGAAACTGTATCCCTAGGGAGCTTATATTCTAGTGGGGAAAGTGGACAATCAACCAGTAAACAAATCCAGGTCTAATAAAGGCTAGGAGAACAAATTCTGAACTTTAAAAGGCTTGAGGTCAACCTAATAAAGGATCCCTGGGGACGCCCTTCTACTCAGTTGACATGTAGACAGAAAACTGAAGGAAGTCATAGCACTCGCTGAGCTAATTTCCAGGAAAGCATTTCAGCCAGTGGGAACAGTAAACACAAAGGCCAGAGGCAGGAGAGCTTCTGACACACTCCTGCATGAGAACCACGTAGGAGGCCAGAGTGATTGGAAGTTACTAGGCAAAGTGACTAGAGATCAGTGGGTTAAAGCCGGGGCTTCTAAGCCAGGGAAGGACTTTGGAATTTACCATAAGACAGATCAAAAGCCTCAGGAGGATTTGGATCTACAGGATGGTCTCATTTTATCTTTAAGATAATCACTTCTGAAGTTCTACAACTAAGAAACTATAGAGGTCAAAGGCAGAGAAAGCGCCTCCAGTTTTAAAGCTATCAGCATAGTCCAGGTGAAAGGACAGTGGTGGCTTAGACCACGGTGCAGCAGGGAAAACATTAAACTTGCAAATGCACATAAGGCACTTGGCACAGTGTCTGGGACAAAAGATACCAGAAAGAAAGGTCAGGTTACCCATAAAGGGAAACCTATCAGACTCACAGCAGATCTCTCAGCAGAAATCCTACAAGCCAGAAGAGAGTGGGGGCCAATATTCAACATCCTTAAAGAAAAGAACTTTCAACCCAGAATTTTACATCCAGCCAAACTAAGCTTCAAACTAAGCAAAGGAAAAATAAAATCTTTTGTGAACAAGCAAGCATCACCACCAGGCCTGCTTTACAAGAGCTTCTGAAAGAACCACTACAAATAGAAAGGAACAACCAGTATCAGCCTTTCTAAAAAATACCAAAAAATAAAGAACATCAACATAATTAAGAAGTTGCATCAACTAATGGGCAAAACAGCCAGCTAACATTAAATGGCAGTATCAAGCTCACATATATTGTTATTAATTCTAAATTTAAATCGACTAAATCCCCCAATCCAAAGACACAGACAGGTAAAAAAAAGCCAAGACCCATTGGTATGCTACATCCAGATCCATCCCACATGCAAGGATACACAAAGACTCAAAACAAAGTGATGGAGAAAAATTTACCAAACAAATGGAGAGCAAAATTAAATAAATAGAAAGCAGGAGTTGCAATTTTTGCTGATAAAATAGACTTTAGAGCAACAAAGATCAAAGAAGCAAAGAAGGATATTACATAATGATAAAAGGATCAATGCACCAAGAGCTAAAGATCCTAAATATATACGCACCCAATACAGGAATACCCAGATATATAAGACTTATAAAGAGACTTAGACTCCCACACAATAATAGTGGGAGACTTCAACATCAATATTAGACAGATCAGTGAGACAGAAAGTTAACATCGATATCCAGGACTTGAACTCAGATCCGGAACAAGTAGACTTAATTAACATTTATAGAACTCTCTACTTTAAATACACAAAATATACACTCTTATCAGTACCACATCACACCTGTTTATAGGTTTAAATGAAATATTGGTTGGCTGCTTGTTAATTATTTTCTTCCCTCATTTTTTTTTATGTCTCTATTATTAAACACAATTACAGGCATAACCATTTTTAGGCTGCATTCTAGCCCGGGCAATAAAGCAACACCCCTGTTCTCTCTCCCTCTTCCTCTTCCTCTTTCTTCCTTTCCTTCATTCTTTTTTTTCTTTTTCTTTTTCTTTTATTCTTTCTCTTTCTTTCTTCCTCTAAAAAAAAAAAAAAAAAAAAACACACACACATGCTATAACATAGGTGGCCACTGAAAACATTATGCCAAATGAAAGAAGCCAGTCAAAAAAAAAAGAATTTGACCTTGGGAAGGTGAATGAGGGAGGTAGCCCTCTTAGGCCATGCAAGTGACAGCCTCCTGAACTTGAGCATCAAGGCTCCCTCACCTATTGTAACCCCTGACCTTCAAGGACACTTTACGTTCCCCTGCCTGGCAGCGACCTGCTCACCACCAAAAGCTTCACATTCTGTTTTAAGATCCACAGTGCCAGTCAGTTAAAACTGCCAAAGTCACAGTTGTTTGAGTTTTAATCCCCCAGAGGCTTTCTAGAACATATGTTCTAGAAAGACCCAGCTTAAAGCCAAATAAATACCGAGGCAGTTTGACACATGGCCAGTTCATGTCTTGCTCATTAATGAAATGGGGTCCTGCAAGCAGAGAAACGGGTGTGAGCAATTAAGTAGAAGCAGCAGGAGTTCCAGGCTCATGGCGCCTTTCCCAGCCTGGCTCCTCGTGTACTCTTCAGCAATCTCCCTTGAACCTCAGAGGCAGAAGGAAGAGATGCTGGCTGATGTTTCTGGGGGCTCATTTTACAGAATTTCCCTACTGTCTGTTCCCTGGTTGTCACCCCAACCCCAAACCTGTGCCCTGAAAAGGAATGACTCCTACTCTGTTCTACCCAAGTCTGGGGCAGTCCCTTCCAAGAGCAAATTTCTACCTTCAAGCACATAAACTCCACAACATATCAGAAGTGACTTCAAATCAGTAACACCCAGCTCCAAAAGCCAGCCTCATTTATCCACTCACAGGCAGAGGTCAGAGGGAACTTCTTTTACATCAAGACTAGACATTGTCCCTAGAAAATGAGCCCTCTGAAATCTAAAACCAGAAGGGAATATCAAAATACCACTGAGATCCTTCACCTCCCTGGCTAGGTATATTCCCAAGTTACAAATGCCTAACAAACATATATTAAAAAGTTCAACATCACTAATTATCAGGGAAATGCAAATTTAAACAACAATGAGTACCACCTTACTCCTGAAAGAACGGCCATAATTAAAAAATTTAAAAATTATAGATATGGGCCTGGATGTGGTGGAAAGGGTACACTTTTACACTGCTGGTGGGACTATAAACTAGTACAACCACTATGGAAAACAGTATGAAGATTCCTTCAAGAACTAAAAGTAGTACCATTTGATCCAGAAATCCCACTACTGGGTATCTACCCAGAGAAAAAGAAGTCATTATATGAAAAAGACACTTGCACATGCCTCTTTATAGTGGCATAATTCATAATCGCAAAAACATGGAACCGGCCTATATGCCCATCAACCAATGAGTAAATAAAGAAAATTTGGTATATAAACACCATGGAATACTACTCAGCCATGAAAAGGAATAAAATAATGGCATTCACGGCAACCTAGATGGAGCTGGAGACCATTATTCCAAGTGAAGGAACTCTGGAATGGAAAATCAAACATTGTATGTTCTCACTTGTAAATGGGAGCTAAGGTATAAGAATGATATAATGGACTTTGGGGACTTGAGGGGAAGGATGGGTGGGGACTTGGGGATAAAAGACTACACATTGGCTACAGTGTACATGCTTGGGTAATGGGCACACCAAAATCTCAGAAATTACCACTAAAAAACTTATCCATGTAACCAAAAACACCTCCTCCTCAAAAACTATTAAAATTAAAAAAACAAACAAAATAAAAACACTGAGTCTCCATGGGATTCTACAACATCCCAGAAAAAACTTTTCATTCCCTTATGTATTCCTGTTATAAACATTTACTAAGGACCCATGCTAGAACTTTCTCCTAGCCTTTAACTTACCTTTGTATCAATTCTTAGAAAGCACCCCCTTCCCCAGGCAGGTGCAGCCCAGCACAAGGGTGTGGCCAGAGGAATCGAGACTCACTCCCTAGTACCTAAGAATCTCATTCTACCACCGCCCCTATCCTGAGCAGTCTTATGCAGTTGCATCACCCTCCAGCCTCTTTACAATGAAAACCATTTGAGCCCAAAACACCTAATCAAACAGCAAAGACAGAACCTCATACGCCCACATTAGCAGTTCATAGAAAAAGTGTTGAGGAAGTGCAGAGAAAAGAATATCATGAGGTTGGAATTTAATAACAAGTTGAACAGAAGAAATAGGAACTGAACCGGATATGGTAACCAGCCTCCAAGAGGGCCACCACCGATTCCCCCTTCCTGGTTTTCAATGACCTTTGGAGGCCCCCTCCTTATTGAAGAGTGCTGACTTGTGTTGTCAATAGGGCATGCAGAAATGACGCAGTGTGACTTTCAAAGCTAGGTCATAAAGGATATTAAGGCTTCTGTATCACTATCTCTGAATTAACTCACTCTGGGAAAAACCAGCTAACCTACCGTGTCAAAAGGACGCTCAAGCAGCCCTCAGAGAGGCTGACATGGCCAGGAACTGAGGCTTCCTACCAACACCACATAAGGGCGCCATCATGGAAGGGAATTCCCCTGCCCCAGGCAAGCCTTCAGATGACTGCAGCCCCCACCACATCCTGACTATTCCAACTACTACTGCCTCATGAGAGACCCTGAACCATGGTAACAAAACTGAGCCACTCCCAAATTCTTCACCCAAGGAAACTGTGAGACAGTGAGTACTTATTTTAACTGGCTAAGCTTTGTGGTAATTTGTTACATATCAATAGGTAACTAATGTACTAGGCCTTAAGGAAGTCAAAGGACTTCAATGCTCAGAAGTAGTCACGAGAAGGGTCCTTAGAGAGAAGACTGGCAGTAAAACAAAGGAGAGACATACTCACCATACCCACCTGTTGGAATAGAAGCATGCCCTGCACAAAGGACCAGGAGTCCTCTATTTGAATATCTCTTTATAGGGTGAAAGTTCTCCTGAGGGAGCAGAAACTTGGTTTTTAACTGGAGCATCTCCAGGCCCTCCCCCAGAAAGTTAGGCAAAGTACTTCCATAGCACAACCAGGAATCTCCTGCCTCTAATTTCATAGCAGCAGTTTGAACAGGGAAGATAGCTTAATAACTTCGAAAAGAATTTAAATGTAGAAAAAAATATGCTCTATGCTACAAAAATGGTCAGCCCTGGGTACTAGGGTGAGGCAATGAAGGGCAGGAACAGGATGGGGAGGAAGACATTTACCATTTGCTTCTGAGAATCTGTATTGCTTCAGTTTTTATAACAAAGCGGTAAAAAGAAATATATTCAGTTCTATTCTAGTCAGCACATATGATTCTAAACTTGTTTTAAGAATGCAAAGTCAAGAGTAATGGGTAATTTGGTCAGTATCACTAAGACTGCCTGTCTCTTCCCCTTTATATTCAGGAAGCCTATGCCATTTTTTCTGAATGAGAAAGAAAGAACTCCCTCTTGCCTCCAGAGTAGGGATTCTCCAAACACCAGTTTCCATGCTAATGGAGGAAGTATAAAAAGAAAGGATTCTGTCCTCCAGAGATCTACCAATGGGCAGAAAGGGGAAAGGGGTGTTTGCTTCTTACAGACTCAAAATGTAAGCTTGCTTTGCTGACTCTCAGTTCTCAGTGGGGGATTCCCAAAACCAGCTTCCCGGCTGGGCCAATGAGAAAAGCTCGTCTTTCAATTCCCAGGGGACCTGGATTCCCAGGGAACTGTTCAGAAATCACTTCTTAAGTCGTATCAAAAAGCCTTCAATTTCATATTCAAATATGTTTAAATATGTTAATATATTTAATATGTTTAAATATATTCAGGTGAAAGAATATAATCGCGTTTTAAAGATTGCATGGCAGCAAGGCAAGAGAGCTGAAAGTTCACTGTAGTCCTGAGGAGATGCACTTTAGGTAAATGTAAGGGAAATTTCAGGATGAAAGCTATAACCTTAGGACAACTGATACTAGTTACCAGAAACACCACTAAAGGAAACTGGAATCACTGAAGTTCCGTCTGAAGTCTGCAGGCACACAGTCCAATCTAAAACTTTAGTTTTCTCTGCTTTGACATAAGGAAGTAAGAAAGTGGGGATTCAGAGGTGGGGGTCTTAGGAATGCTAATAGACCATTTCCATATGAAATTGTTTAAGAGTGTTCTTAAAAGGCAGAAGAAAAAGATAGAAGAAAAGCTGCCATCACTCAGGTGCCCAAAGCCCCATGGCCAAACTGTGCCTGAATTTGCATCCCCAAGATATTTAGAATCCAAAAAAATTTAGGTTGACTTAAGATACACAAGACCTAAAGTCAAGCAAACTTTAGCTTAGAGTCTGAGATGCAGAACGTAGAAAATACTTAGGCAAAAATAATCCACAGTGTCCAAATTTATTTAAAGCATGCCCTTGATCATAGATGCCTTTTAAATGTATAACTTAATGTTTTATTCATGTTAACATTTTTAAATTAAGCTGGACTATGGTATGTTTTTAGTTTATTATGACAGGAAGCCAAGTTTATTTAGATCACACATTATTGCCTAGTCACCCTTGTATACCTGAGAGGCAGCTAAAGGGGAGAACAACAGACTACAAAATCCAGCAATGTAAATACAAAGAGAGAATCAGCACAGGTTAACATAATGGAAATCTAAGGTATGGGAGAATATGCCAGCCATAGCCCAGCCTTGTCCTTCTCCTTCCAATTTTGTAAAGACAGAAAGATCACATTAAGGCAACCCTCACCCCTCAACCATTCTCCATATCTGCACAAGCTTAAAAGTACTTAGTAGCCTCTGAAACCAGCAGAGAGACATTCAATTGCCCTGTGGGAATGACATGATCCTCAGTGGATTTATACATGGAGGGAATTGTGGCACCAGCTATTTCACTACTGTCCCAATATACAAAGCAGTTGTAAATAACTCTCAGCTCTCGACGTGTGCTTTTCACTGAATGGCTTATTACTATTAATTAATTAGTGGCAGATTATATGATTGTCAAAATACTCACTGCCCCTCCACGCTGGGCCCATCCCTATCAGAGGGTTATACTCCCCACCCCAGTGGCATCATCCGTGGAGATGTGACTTGCTTTGGCCAATGAAATGCAAGTGAAAGTGATGTGACTCTGGCCACTTCTGACAGAATTTTCTGGTTCTGCTTCCCTCTCGCCCATCTGTCATGACACCAGCAATGCTTATCGTAGATGCTGCTCATCAGCCTGGGTCTCCACAAGTAAAGACAAAGCCAGGCCAATGATAGAAATACACAATGAGCCAGAAATAAAACTGATTAGAAGTCACTGAGATTTTTTTTAAGTTGACAGATAAAAACTGTATGTACTTATGGGGTACAACATGATGTTTTGATCTATGTATATGTTGTAGAATAGCTAAATCAAGCTACTTAATTCATCTATTACCTCATACACTTAGCTTTTTGTGGGACACACACTTAACTTCTACACTCTTAGTGATTTCAAGTATCAAATACATTGCTATTAACTGTAGGGACTAAGTTATGCAACAGATCTCCTGATCTTCCTCTTCTTATGTAACTGAAATTTAGTATCCTTTGACCAGTATTTCCTCAATCCCCCAACCCCCACACTCAACCTCCTGGTAGCCATCACTCTATTCTCTGCTTCTACAAGTTCAATAAGTCAATGGGATTTTGAGGTTTTGTGTTACCCCAGCACAGAATAGCCTAACCTGCCTGGTACATAACCATAAACCAGATGGATCACTGCTTTAGCACACTGAGAAAGGGATCAGAGGAAACTGAACACCTGCTAAGCCAAGTACAATTATAATATGCAGTGTGTAGCTCCCTCCTAAATAACAAGACACAGCGTAGTCAAATATCAAGGGCCTGTGCACTTCTTAGGGAATTGTGCGGCATCTCCTAACCTTCAGACATTCTTTTGCAACGCTAATAACTGTTGCATATCTGCATACCAACTGTATCACTATTTAATATTTTCTAATTTGCTCAAGATTGTATCTTAAATATATCAATTTCATAAAATAAAAAACTTCATAGCACTAAAATCAATGAAAAGCCACTATCATTTATCTTAGAGTTGGAAAAAGACATACTTTTTAAAAATTCACCTATATCCCATTTTGACTCTATACATAGCACCCATGCAAACCTTCTTGGCACCTGAGAAGCACTGCTGCAGTGGGCTGGGCTAAGCACCAGGGTGAGACCCCGAGGTTCTGGTTGAGGCTATGTCACCATTGTGCAATCTTGGACAACCTTCTCAGTTTCCTCAACCATCGATGCTAGTAGCGTTCCAGGAGCCAAGGAAGTGGATGCTGATAGTCTCCAGTGGGCCCTGACTGTGGGCTGGTGTGTGGAACTGCTGCAAGCTTTCTTCCTTGTGGCAGATGACACCATGGATTCATCCCTCACCTGCCAGGGGCAGATCTGCTGGTATCAAAAGCCGGGCAGGGGTTCGGATGCCATCAATGATACTATCCTTCTGGAATCATATATCTACTACCTGCTAAAGCTCTACTGCCTGGAGCAGTCCGATTACCTGAAACTGACTGAGCTCTTCCTGCAGAGTTCCTATCAGACTGAGATTGGGCAGACCCTGGACCTCATCACAACCCCCCAGGGCAATGTGGATCAAACTGAAAAGAGGTACAAATCTATTGTCAAGTACAAGACAGCTTTCTACTCCTTCTACCTTCTTGTAGCTGCAGCCATGTACATGGCGGGAGTTGATGGCAAGAAAGAGCACGCCAATGCCAAGAAGATCCTGCTGGAGATGAGAGATTTCTTTCAGATTCAGGATGATTATCTTAGCCTCTTTGGGGACCCCAGTGTGACCAACAAAGTTGGCACTGACATCCAGGATGATAAATGCAGCTGGCTGGTGCTTCAGTGTCTGCAATGGGCCACTCTGGAACAGTACCAGAGCCCAAAGGAAAATCATGGCTAGAAGGAGGCCGAGAAGGTGGCCTGGGTGAAGGCACAGTATGAAGAGCTGGATCTGCCGGCCATATTTTTTTTTTTTCAGTATGAGGAAGACAGTTACAGCTGCATTATGGGTCTCATTGAACAGTACCTAGCACCCCTGCCCCCAGCTATTTTTTTGGAGCTTGTGTGCAAAATCTGCAAGTGGAAAAAGTGACCTAGAGACTACAAGATCAGGGAGAGGAGACTGTCAATAAATAAATTATTGTATAACCTTAAAAAAAAAAAGAATTTATGCTATAAAGTCCTCTCAAGCTCTAACATTGAATCATATACAATTCAGGGGTCTTCCTCTCTGCTACTGTGGCTGATAACAATCTGTATTTGTAAAATCACTGTAATCTTAATGGGAAAAAGAGAATTTAGCTAAACTACAGGATGGTTCCTGTTTATGCTCTGTTTATATTTCTCTGCCAAAGAGATCCTATCAAAATTATAAAGCCCAAACAAGAACACATATTATTTCATTTTGATTTATGTTTTGCCAACAACTTCTTACTATTAGTTAAAATTTTCTCACAGTTCCAAAATGATATTTCTCCTCCCCTCCCCATGGGGTGACTTTATTTCCCTCTGTGGCTTAGGAGGAAGGAAATCATAATTCCACTTAACAGGCAGATGCTGGCTATTAATCAGCAATAAATACCACATTGGTTATGCAAAGCAAAGGAGTAGCTGTCTACTATAAGAACGATATCCTTTATACTAATTCCAGGACTTCAAATCCTTTCATTGTCCAAGTTCAGAGAACTCCCACTCTTCAAAAAAATGAACATATGTAAAACAGGCTTACATTAAAATGATAGAGTTTGGAACCTGAAAGCCACCTTGGGGATCATCTGGTTCACTAACATGTTATACAGATGAAGAAATTAAGACCCCCAAGTCACATAGCTAAGAAGCAGCAGAACTGGGATATGATTCAGGTTCCAAATTCACAGGTAAGGTGATGACACATTCAAGAAATAAAGCCTCAGCCAGGTTCTATTTGTTGTTCTTTATTCAAGTGAATTACCTCTCTTGCCCTCAGTTTAAACATCTGCAAAATGAGGGCCTTACTATCTACATTGTCAGGCTATTCTAAGAATCAAATGAAATATGCTAATGGGTCTCAAATTTGAAGGTTCAAGTGAACCCCCAAATTTTAATTCAGTTGTGCAGGGAAGAAGGGGTGGGCAAGGCATAGGATTCTACATTTCTCACTATCTCCCAGGTGATGCCAGTTCAAATAACCAATCATGTCCTGGAAGTGATTCACCAATAAAGGCTATGAATTCCTCATCCTGCTGGTATTACCATTGCCACTGCTGCAACTGGAGTTACAGCTAGGGACAAGGATGGAACAGAGGTGCCAATGGTGCCATACAAGAGATGTCACAGGCCATACAATGAAGGCATCTTCAGCCCAGATGCAAAGCAAAAGACTCTTCCTGCTGATGAGGCTATAACATGTACCTGGCACCAAGCAAAGACGCTGATCTCACATTAAGAGAACAGCCAAATGACCAAAACAAAAAAACAAAACAAAACAAAAACACAAAAAAATATGAAAACACTACAAAAGCCTTGAAACTCAAGTGAGAGACAGAGTGAAAAAAGAATTGCTAGTAGCACCTTGCAACAATTTCTAGAGTGCACCATTATCTTGCTTGTGAGCTTGGAACCTGAATCATATCCCAGCTCTGCTGCCTCATAGCTATGTGATTTGGGGACTTTAATTTTTTTCATCTTTAAAACATTACCTAATGGGCAGACAGCCACCATGCAGCAGAAGAACATTATTGGAGGGTTTTACAGACTGCATGTTTATGTCCCCCAAAAATTCCTGTGTTGAAGGCTTAGCTCCAAGTATGAGGTATTAGGAGGTAGGGCCTTTCAGGGGGAGATTAGGATGGAATTGGTAGCCTTCCAAAAGAGAAAAGAGACACAATAGAGTCAATGTCTGTCTGTCTGTCTGTCTGTCTGTCTCTCTCTCTCTCTTTCTTTCACCACCCCCACCACCCCACCATGTGAGGATTTGGACTTCCCAGCCCCTAGAATTGTGAAAACTAAATGTCTGTGGCCTAAGCTATTCCATTTATGGTATTTGTTAGAGCAGCATGAGCTGACTAAGACAGAGGGGAAAATACTTCTTTAGCCATGAAACAGATAAAACGTCAAGGCTTAAATGCTCTCCTATGGGCAAGTACAAGCTCTAAGCTGACCATCATCATATTAGTGCCCTCAGCCATGGAACACATTTGAGAGTAAAAGGAATTTTATTCAATACTTATGTCACAACAAGAGGAGTGATCCAGTACAGCCTGTGCCAATCAGGCCATATGTTACTCTATATAAAAATACAACTAGAAAGAGGACTTCTAGAACTTTACAAAGAAGCAGGAGGATTTTACAAGTATTAGAAATTAATTGATATCTATAGCTATTAGGTCTAAGCCTAAGTCTGAAAAAGTATCATATTCATCAAGAGACATGAAAGCCTAATTGTTAATATCAGCATGGGTCAGAAAACTTTTTCTACAAAAAGGCAGATATTAAATATCTTAGGCTTTGTAGGTCATACACAGTATCTCTTGCACACTCTTGTTTGGTTTTAATTCTTTAAAAGACAGACAAAAGCCTCTCTCAGTAGCCTTCACGCTACTTGAATTCAAACTATACTATAAAGCCACAGTAAACAAAACAGCTTGGTACTAGTATAAAAACAGACACATGAACTAAAGGAATAGAAAACTCCAGCATCATAAAATATTCCCATGTAACAAAACTGCACATGTACCCCCAGTATCTAAAATAAAAGTTGATCTCAGCACTTTGGGAGGCTGAGTAGGACAAATTGCTTGACCCCACAAGTTTGAGACTAGTTTAGGCAATATGGTAAAACCCCTTCCCCACAAAAAAATTTAAAAAATTAGCCAGTATGGTAGTGTGCATCTGTAGGCTCAGCTTTTCAGGAAGCTGAGGTAAGAGGACCACTTCTGCCCAGGAGGTCAAGACTGCAGTGAACCATGATTTCACTATTACACTCCAGCTTTGGCAACAGAGAAACACCCTGTCTCAAATAAATAAATAATGTAAGTAAGTTGAAATTTTGTTGAAAAAAGAAAAGACAACTCCAGCTGCTGAGAATGTCATTTTACAAGGTGATAATTTAATCACCAGAGAATTTGAGATTAAAGACATCTTGGTCTTTACCATCCATAAACCTGGATGATACCAATCACATCAACAATAGGCCACTGTGGAGTGTCAGAAAGCTGTGAGACTATGGCTTTCATGATAAATAACTGACTAACAAGAATGCTGGGGATGGAATGGGAGTGAGGATGTAAGCTTCTAATATCTTACAAAGTCCTGCCATAACTCTTAGGACCTAAGCTCAAAACAGCCTCACCCTTACTATTTATTTTAAATCATCAAATGGATTTGACAATTATTGAGCACCTATTATGTGTTGGGTACCATGTTAGATAATCTTCATATATTAACTCAGCATACTCATAAGAAACTTGTGTGGCTGATGCCATCACCTATTTTACAAATGATGAGCTAGACCCAGAGAAGTTAAGCACTTCACTTGAGGTCATACAACCACAAGTAGTGGAGAATATATTTAAATTCAGGCCCACTCAACTTTAACACCCAAACTCTTTCCTCTACACTACCGTTTTCCACTCCAGCATACTACAATTCTGAGCATTTCCTAAGTATCCCCTGGGGCTTTAGAGCTGTCCTAAATGCTACGTGAAGATCAGAAGGAGCGTTAAGTATGAAAAAGTATGAGAGTGTTCAAGAATTTTTATTGTTCTTAAAACAGAAAATTAAGTATGCAATTAAGTGACGTTAACTCTTATGCTCACCGTAGTAAAGAAGACAGAATTTTTAAAGGGCCCTTTTATCAATTACATGTCCCAGATATGTGTTAGGAATTATGATCAGCCTAAGCATCTGCCCCCAAGCAGCTTTCTCTTGCCTGCTGACATGAATGCAGGCATTAGGAATGCCTATGCACACTCACAGCAACTGTTGAACATTTTCAATTAGCAGCTCAATCCTTTGGTTCAGATACATTAAGATTAGACTAAATTAGACTAGATAAAGAAGCTGAAGGAAGTAGCTAAGAATGTGCACTCAAACTGATAGATCATGGCTTTAGTCAGATTGCCTCAGGTGTGTTCTCAATAGCCTCCTGCAGGTGTGTTCTGCCTATTAAGCAGGTTGACTTGGCTGACAGTAGTGCACTTCAGACTCTAATGAACACACACACAAATCACCTAGGAACCTTTTTAAACTTCAGATCTTAATTCAGGAGGTCCCAGTGATGCCAGTGCAGCTAATCCACAGACCACGCTCTGATGAACAAAGATCCACAGATAGCTCGCTGCTACCAAAAAAACAAATACATTGGTCTCATTTGTGATGAGTCTTCTAACTATCATAAGATTTAACATAAAAAGTTGTTTCTTAGGCATATTCCTTTCCCGAGGAACACATTATACTTCTTCATACAGATTTATGCTTTCTCATATATCCAGGGAGCCTAGAAACTTCTCCCAGACATATTTAAAAAGCTTTCTGTCTTCCCATTCACTGGTCCTTTCAATTAATGAATATTTTATTATTTTACTGAGTGCCTACAACATACCAGGTATTGAGCTACATGTTAGAGACACAAGATGAGCAAAAACCAATGCCATCTTTGTTTTTATGGAGCATAATATTCTAGCGAAGAGACAGAAATAAATCAGCACAAAAATAAAATTAAAATGCTATGAAAGACATATTCCAGACACAAAAGGGAAGAATTTTCAGAAAAACCAATGATCAGGGTGGCATCTAAATGATGAGAAGGAAACAATAGAATGAAAGAGTGATAATTGATAATATAATTATCAATTACAGTGAGGAAAGTGAGGCTCAAAGAGGTGATGGCCCCTCTTCAGAATTATACAGCTGTGTGAGACAGAACTAGAATTTGTCTCATTCTACTACCTGATGATGTCTGTCAATTACATTGTTTCATTTTAAAATATTTGTTTATATACTGAGTCTTTCTTATTTGGAAATCCAAAGTCTTACTTACCTGTGCAGTTTCCATAGCAATAAGCAATATTAATAGAGAGTCCACACAGAGAAATACACACACACACACACACACACACACACACACACGCCCCTAGCCATGCCATGTCATCAGATTCCACTTCAGTCATTACTTCTTTAGGTTAATTCAACAACCCTCATTAAATATTTCACAGCATCTTTCAAGTGTGCATTTAACATTGATTTTTTCATCATTACTTCCCCTCTTCATAACCTCAGTACTCATGTGTGTTTGATTATTTGACTCATATCTGTGGTTTTTTCTTTCTTTTCTTTTATGTAGCTGTTTTTATGCCATTATTTTTCCCAAAAAGTAAAGATGGTTTTCGACACAGATAAAGCTTCTGATTCATCAGTCACTTAATAATTCAACAACCACCCCTCTGCCATGCCCTGTGCTGAGAGCCAGGCATATATCTATGAAGAAGTCACACTTCGTTTCCACTCTTCAAGAGCTTTCAAATCAACTGGAGAGACTGACTCTGCACAAGCTATTACTTTTGTGATAAGCGGTAAGAAAACTAAAGTTGAAACAATCATGAAAATTATAGCTTTTTGTGCACAGAATCTGTTTCTGACCAGAATCTTCCAGACAAAATGTTCCATAAGAAATGCCCACCATTAAGTCATTATGCCAGAAGAAGTTACCCTGTCTCCACAGGACTCAAAGCTCCCACCCTCAATGATCTGTGGAAGTGCTGAGACTATGGGCATTTCTTCTAATCCACTTTTAGATCCAGAGAAGAAGTAGAATTACTCTCCACATTTCCCAGATTCTTGACATTTCCATCATCCATCTTGCTCACCATCTAAAGACTCCCTGCCTGCTGAGAGGTTAAAGATAGGAAGAGGAAACTAGAGAGCAAACTGTTAGGACCTCGAAGACTCATCCACTGCCTTAAATTGGCTCATAACTCCAGCCCCAGGATCCAGGGGACACTGAAGTGCTTGTTGGACAAGTACGTGATTGTTTCAGGAAAACAGGACCCTGAGAGGTGAAAACTTAAAAGCAAAAGAGCGAGTATCCAATTTATATTTCAACATATATCAGGCCCAGAGCCAGGTAATTTTCTTAAATTTGATATTTCTTCTCAGACTTCTAAACCCTAGCCAAGAAAAATTCCTGTTTTGAGTGTCAACCCCTGATTTCCTTTTGGAAGTGAAAGATTTGCCTCTAGTGAAGATGGAATGCAATGTCCTTGGCTCTGTCAACTTAAGCAAGAACAGGGCTATGTAGGTTTATGTCATAGGTCTAGCATGTAGTAAATGTATAGATTACAGAAAATATACATCAGAAGTCAATGAGTGGACTCCTGCTGAGAAAGAGATCGAAGAGGAAGAAAGACCAGTATATATTCCCCACAGGTTGTGTGCCATCTACTCAATTTGCCATTAATGAGAAGAAGGCTGTAAGCAGGAAATTATTAGCCCCCCAGCTCTCCAATTCTATCACTCCACTAATATTTATCACATGCCTACTATTACCAAGAAAAACCAAAGAAGCAGAAATAGGCTAAGAACAGCAACGTAAGAAAAAGGATGATGGACACAATCCATACATGACTAAGCTATCTTACACATTTTCCTTATATTATTATATTTAATCCTCATCACAATAATTTCACAAGTGAGGAAACCGAGGTTCAGAGGTGTTGAGAACTTACCCAAGCTCACACAGTTGGTCAGTGTCATAGGTGGGAACCTAAACCCTGCCTTTTGATTCCTTTGCCCTCAGTCTTTACTGCCACACTAGGCTGGCTTCCTATATGTCAGATGGAAAAGGGTTGAATGCTGTGACTCTTAACTATACTCAAGGCCCGGAAACACAAATTATTATAGTGGATTGGAAGATTCTGAGTCCTGAAAATCATGAAAACTAGAATTGGTCACCATTTACCTTAGGGTGAGCTATGGTCATAAAAGTCAAGAAATGTGCAGGAAGATAATAAGATAGACTGCAGGTTAACTGCAGAAACTAAGCCAGTCTAAAGCACATGGTTGTTCATGGTCTGTCCAGCTGACCTTCCTTCCAACTGCAAAGCCTCTCACCCTGAACATTAACTACTCATTTCTTTATTCATTCAACAGATATCTAAGAGCCTATAGATATTTGGGATATGGATGTGTTTGCTGCTTTTGTGGAGTTTACTGTTGGTTAAAGCAATAATAACACAATTAAATACATTAAATGCAAGTGACAGTAAGTGCTATGAAAGAAAAGTAAAGGGTTGGATAAGAGCTTTGGCTAGTGGGTCTAGTGCCTGATTTAGATGGTGCATCAGGCAAAGTCTCTTTTTAAAAATGACATTTGGGCTGACTCCTGAGGAATGAGTATCATTTTA
Source organism: Sapajus apella (assembly GCF_009761245.1). Lineage (NCBI taxonomy): Eukaryota > Metazoa > Chordata > Mammalia > Primates > Cebidae > Sapajus > Sapajus apella. Next base: position 45,969,140 of record NW_022436943.1, read on the forward strand.
CAAAAAATATGGGAGAAAGAGTTTCTCAGACTGGAAAGAAAAAAAAAAAAAAACATGGTCCCAGATGGCTCTCACACGTCTGGTGTATCGGTTGTCCACTAGGATCGCAGGGGCCACAGAGCCAAATTTCTCACATTGTGCCATAAGCTGGTCTAGGCTTACTCATGTAGTGAGTGTGGCAGACAGCAAGCATTTCTATACACCAATAACAGACTAACAAAGAGCCAAATCATGAGTGAACTCCCATTCACAATTGCTACAAAGAGAATAAAATACCTAGGAATACAACTAACAAAGGATGTAAAGGACCTCTTCAAGAACTACAAACCACTGCTCAAGGAAATAAGAGAGGATACAAACAAATGGAGAAACACTCCATGCTTATGGTTAGGAAGAATCAATATCATGAAAATGGCCATACTGCCCAAAGTAATTTATAGATTCAATGCTATCCCCATCAAGCTACCAATGATCTACTTCACAGAACTAGAAAAAAACACCTTAAACTTCATATGGAACCAAAGGAGAGCCCACATAGCCAAGACAATCCTAAGCAAAAAGAACAAAGCGGGAGGCATCATGCTACCTGATTTCAAACTATGCTACAAAGCTACAGTAATCAAAACATCATGGTACCAGTACCAAAACAGAGGTATATACCAATGGAACAGAACAGAGGCAATGCCACACATATACAGCCACCTGACCTTTGACAAACCTGACAAAAACAAGCAATGGGGAAAGGATTCCCTGTTTAATAAATGGTGTTGGGAAAGCTTGCTAGCAGTGTGCAGAAAGCAGAAACTGGACCCCTTCCCGACGCCTTACGTTAAAACTAACTCCAGATTGATTAAAGACTTAAACATAAGACCTAACACCATAAAAAACTAGAAGAAAACCTAGGCAAAACCATTCAGGACATAGGCATAGGCAAGGACTTCATGACTAAAACACCAAAAGCATTGGCAACAAAAGCCAAAATAGACAAATGGGTCCTAATTAAACTCCAGAGCTTTTGTACAGCAAAAGAAACAATCATTAGAGTGAACTGGCAACCAACAGAATGGGAAAAAATTTTTGCAATCTACCCATCTGACAAAGGGCTAACATCCAGAATCTACAAAGAACTAAAACAGATTTACAAGAAAAAAACAAACACATTCAAAAGGATATGAACAGACACTTTTCAAAATAAGACATATATGAGGGCAACAAACTTATGAAAAAATGCTCATTATCACTGGTTATTAGAGAAATGCAAATCAAAACCACACCTCACGCCAGTCACAATGGCAATCATTAAAAAATCTGGAGACAACAGATGCTGGAGAGGATGTGGAGAAATAGGAACACTTTTACACTGTTGGTGGGAATGTAAACTAGTTCAACCATTGTGGAAGACAGTGTGGTGCTTCCTCAAGGACCTAGAAATAGAAATTCCATTTGATCCAGCAATCCCATTGGGTATATACCCAAAGGATTATAAATAATTCTATTATAAAGACAAATGCACACGTATGTTCATAGCGGCACTGTTCACAATAGCAAAGACTTGGAACCAACCCAAATGCCCATTGATGATAGACTGGACAAGGAAAATGTGGCTCATATACACCATGGAATACTATGCAGCCATAAGAAAAAATGAGTTCATGTCCTTTGTAGGGACATGGATGAATTTGGAAACCATCATTCTCAGCAAACTGACACAAGAACAGAAAATCAAACACCACATGTTCTCACTCACAGGCAGGTGTTGAAAAATGAGAACACACGGACACAGGGAGGGGAGCATCACACACTGGGGTCTGTTGGGGGAGGCCAAGGGAGGGACAGCGGGGTAGTGGGGAGGTCAAGGAGGGATAACATAGGGAGAAATGCCAAATGTAGGTGATGGGGGGATGGAGGCAGTAAACCACATTGCCTTGTGTGTACCTATGCAACAATTCTGCATGATCTGTACATGTACCCCAGAACCTAAGGTACAATTTTAAAAAATAATAAAAATAAGATGGTTAATTTTTTTTTTGAGGCGGAGTCTCCCTGCAACCTCTGACTCCTGGATTCAAGTGATCCTCCTGCCTCAGCCTCCCAAGTAGCTAAGACTACAGGTGCGCACCACCATGCCCAGCTAAGTTTTGTATTTTTAGTAGAGCTGGTGTTTCGCCATGCTGGCCAGGATGGTATCAATCTCTTGACCCCATGATTGGCCTGCCTCAGCCTCCCAAAGTGCTGGAATTATGGGCGTGAGCCACCACTCCTGGCCAAAATGGTTACTTTTTTAGAGACCTGAGCATGTTTAAATGCTAATGAGAAAGATCCAGTAGCAAAGAAAGGAAGGTATAAGACACAGAAGAGAGAATGATAATCAGTTAATTTTTTTAAAGGATAACTCTCCTAGACTTCTTTCTTTCTGGGTCCTTTTCTTCTGAACTTTGTCTCCACCAGTCTCGGGCACTTTGCCTGAGCTTGCTCTTGGGGCTCCCCTGGGCTAGATGGCTGCACACTGAAGCTATACCTTCCATGACCACCTGGCCTGGGCAGCCCCACCTAGCCACTGGCCACTGAGCTTATCGCTCACATCTTTCTCATTCTGTACTTTGGAAAGAGCAGTTCAGCTCTTTCAACCTTGCAGTGTGAACTTGGAGAGAATGATGAATTTCCCAAGGAGAGCCACCATCCTAGAAAAAAAAACAACCCCCTCCCTCTACTTCCAACACATCTTACCCCCCATGATCTCTCCTGTTTTCATCACTGGAAGGCAGCCCTACAGAAACCACAGAGCAGCATTAAAGGACAGGAAAAGAACATTTTGTTGTAAACAGGGTACAGATGCCAAAATGTGCTAAACCCATTTGTATATAATGAATGAAGACCAGGAACAGTCGTCATTAAGGCCTCTGAACATAGAAAGCAAAGAAAAGGAAGAGAGAAAAGGTTCTTCCCAATATGTATTTGTTTGGTTGATTGTAATGGTTGTTTCACATTCTGGTTGTTTATGAATAAATAGCGAACTTTGTTTCCTTAAAGATGAGCTAAACAAAATGATGCATCTTGAAATGATCATTCATTTTGCAGGAAGGGAACATAAGTGAAACCTAAAAGCCTGTTCAGCTGCCTTTCTTCCAACCTCCCTTTGTATTTGCAGTATTTGCCAAAACATATTTAATCCTATAAAGCCCCAAGATGCACATTTTTTGGCTCATGTATAGACAGCCTTATTCTATTGGAAAAAGATGCTGTATGTCTTCCATTTCCAAAGCAAGCTTCTCAGAATGGTCTGGCTGAGAAGAGCTGCAGAAAAACCACAGAGGAGGGTCTACGGATCTGTACCAGATGGCCAGTCATACTGCGTGTCCTGGGAGAGGGTCACGAGAAGCTGAAAGAAATCCTGAGAAGTGCAGGGGGCTATATTTGCATGATGGCCACAGGACCTGCTGGAGATCAAGGCTTCAGGAGGAACTCTGTCCTGAGGAGTGATCTAAATCACAGAGATGGTGCTCCCTGCCTTGGGAGGGCCTCTGTACACCTCACATAGACCTGCCACCAACACAGAGGTTCAAATTCCTTAGGAAGATTAACACTCTTCAGATCCACCCAAATCAACCAGCAGACATTGTCATGGCTACAGTCTCCAAATCCTACCCTGCAGAAAATCACTTTAAGGTCTCTCCAAAAGGCTACTAGTGAGCAGGGCTCTTCTCAAGCCCTACTGAGTCTCTCCAGAGCTTCACTTTTCTTTGCTTTTAATTTTATTGCTTTTAATCCATCATGCAGCTGCTTGGAGATTGAGGAGGCCACTTTCAATGTGCCAGAGTGGGATGTAACCAATGTAGACTCTATTCTTCCTTCCCTCATCCTCTCATGTATATATCTGTGTGTCCCCACTTCCCTTCTGTGTGAACTTGACCTTGGGAAACAAGGAGAGGGAACTCTTTGTCTCAAATTCTTCATCTGTAAAATGGGGAAATAATGCTCACAAGATTGCGGTCAAGTTAAAGTGAGCTCATGTACCTAAGCCCTTAGCACAGAAACTACTGACCCACAAAGTGTTCAATACATATTAGCAGCTATTATCTTTTGGTTTTTCATTGATGTTGTTGCTCTTGCTATTTTCCTCAGATAGTCTTCAGTCTCCTTGAAAGCAGAGATTGTATTTTGTTCTTCTTATCCATATCCACAGTGGGAAGCACAGTGTCTTATAAATTCACATTCAATAAAAGCTTGTATAAAAGAAAAGAAGGAGGATAGGGGAACAAGGAAGAAAGGAAGAAGGGAGAGGAAATAAATGAGAGAAGGGAGAGAATAGGCAATAAAATCAGCTCATATGTGCAATTGGGATAGCAGTAGAGAGAGAAAACCCATCTTGACCCACTGAAGCAAAAAACAATCAATAAAACTAATATGACAAAGTTACCTATGAAAGGGAAGCATGTAAGAGGTAGAAATGTTCAGCTCAGCTCTCCTCTCATCAACTGTGAAACCTTGGATAAACCCCTCATCTTCTTTAAGCCTCAGTTTCCATATCTCTAAATAAAGAAGGCTGAGTGGCATGATTGCCAAGCTTCTTCTTGCAAACATCATAAATGTCTATACTTCAATGTTAATATAACCTTCATGGAGTGCACCATTAGCCTCGCAAAGAGTTCAGTCAAGGATGAGCAGGACAAGAAAAATGATGGTGAGGAGGTCCCCAGGTTAAACACTGGGAATCAGAGTAGAGTCAGCCCAACTAAAGGAAAACAGCAAACTGGAATATACTGAACACTGATGATGTTCCCAGAACTAGGTGACATTTGCTTATGTGTATTCTTTAGATCGTTAAATTGAAAAGTCCCCAGACAATTTTTCAGCAGAACTCAAGACAATTTTTCAAAGCCAGTGACTCAGATGGGAAAGAAAGAGAAAAGAAAGAATACAAACTGGACCATGACTGACACTTCGGAGATATAAGTGAAAAGAAGGGGCTGCTACAGGTATTCTGTTATGGAATCATAGCGCAAAAAAAGTATCAGCAGGTTATCATCAGGAAGGGGACTGAACTGTGGAGCTGAAACACTTAGTAGAAATGGTTTACTGATAAGCTTTGCTGCCTAGAGCCAAGAATTAAAAAGAAGAGTTTGATTACTGAAGTCATGTTTTCTTTCAGGAAGAATCCAATTACAATTCACACTTGACTTTAACATTCCCCTGCCTCTTCCAACCCCTACCAGGGGCCAAAGGCACCCTCTAAGATATATACACATCCGCCTCTCTGACTTTTTTTTTTTCCAGTCCTGATCGCCCATCCTTTGCCTTAAAACTATGTTCTAAGGCAGCACTCCCAAACCTTTTTGGCACCAGGGACCAGTTTCGTGGAAGAAAATTTTTCTGTGGACTTTGTGGGGGAGTGGTTCAGGATGAAATTGTTCCACCTCAGATCATCAGGAATTAGCTTCTCATAAGGAACACACAACCTAGATCCCTTACCTGCGCAATTCACAGCAGGGTTCATGCTCCTGTGAGAATCTAATGGTGGCACTGATCTGACAGGAGGCAGAGCTTAGGCGGTAATACACACCCACCTCTCACCTCCTGCTGTGCAGTCCAGCTCCTAACAGGCCATGGACCAGTACTAGTCCAAGGCCTGGAGGTCAGGGACCCCTCTTCTAAGGTATGTTCCATATAAATATACCTCTGAGATATTGCAGATTTGGTTCCAGACCACTGCAATAAAGTAGATATCCCAATAAAGTGAGTCACATGAACTTTTTTGTTTTCCAATGCATGTAAAAGTTAATTAAGAAAATTTGATGTAACACATACAATGTTTAAAAACTACCATTCAACCCAGTAATCCCATTACTGGGTATATATACCCCAAGGAAAAAAAATCATTCTACCAGAAGATACATGCACTCACATGTTTATTGCTATACTATTCACCAATAGCAAAGACATGGATTCAACCTAGGTGCCCACCAACAGTCGGTTAAAGAAAATGTGGTACATACACACCATGGAATACCACGAAGTCATAAAAAGGAAAGAAATCTGATATGGGCAGATTGCTTGAGGCCAGGAGTTCGAGATCAGCCTGGGAAACATGGTGAAACCCCATCTCTACCAAAAAAAAATAATAACACAAAAATGCGTTTGGCATGGTAGCACACACCTGCAGTCTCGGCTGCTTGGGAGGACTGCTTAAGCCTGGGAGGTGGAGGTTGCAGTGAGCTGAGATTGCATCACTGCACTCTAGCCTGGGTGACCGAGCAAGATTCTGTCTCAAAAAGAAAAAAATAATGAAATCATGTCCTTTACAGCAACATGTATCCAGCTGGAGCCCATTCTCTTAAGTGAACTAACACAGGAACAGACAACCAAATACCGCCTGGTCTCACTTATAAGTGGAAGCTAAATATTGTGTATTCATGGCCATAAAGATGGCAACAACAGACACTGAGACTACTTGGCGGGGAGAGAAGAAGGGAGGAAGGAAGGAAAGCAGAGAGGTGTACAAGGGCTGAAAAACTGTTGGGCACCATGTTCAGTACCTGGGTGATAGGATCACTTGTACCCCAAACCTCAGCATCACACAATAGACTCAGGTATTCACAGTTAAGATAAGAGGGGAAATATATATTTATACACACACCCAAGTAACAAACCTGCACATGTACTCCCTGGATCTAAAAATAAAAATAGAAAAATTAAGAAAATTTGGTGTACATATACCATGGAATACTGCTCAGCCATAAAATGGAATGAAATGATGTCTTTTGCAGCAACTTGGATGGAATTGGATGCCATTATCCTAAGTGAAGCAACTCAAGAATTGAAAACCAAATATCACGTGGTCTCATAAGTGAGAGCTGGCTATCAGCGCATGAAGGCATACAGTGGTATAATGGACACTGGAGATGCCGAAGAAAGGAAAGAGGGAGGTGATGACACATAAAAAATTACCTATTGGCTGCAACATGGACTATTCAGTTGACGGGTAAACTAAAAGGCCATACTTCACCACTATACAATTTACCCATGTAACCAAAAATCACTTGTACCCCTAAAGCTATCAAAATAAAAACATTTTTAACTACATTTATACTATACTGTAGTCTATTAAGCATTTGATAGAATTATATCAAAAAAACAAAACACAGATCTTCATTTTAAAATACTTCATTGCTTAAAAAGTGCTAATGATCATCTGAGCCTTCGGTGAGTCATAATCTTTCTGTTGGTGCTTACCTCAGTGCTGATGGCTCCTGACTGAAGCACCACCCCGATCAGGGTGACTGTGGCAATTTCAATAAGACAACAATGAAGTCTGTCACAGTGATTGACTCTCCCTTTTATTAAAAATTTCTCTGTAGCATGCAATGCTGTTTGATAGCATTTTACCCACATTAGATCTTTCAAAATTGGAGTCAATCCTCTCAAACTCTGCCACTGTCTTATCAACTAAGTTTATGGAATATTCTAAATACTTTGTTGTCATTTCAACAATGTTCACACCATCTTCACCAAGAGTAGATTCTATCTCAGCAAACCACTTTTTTTGCTCATTCATAAGAACGAATTCCTCATTCATTCAAGTTTTATCATAAGGTTGCAGCAAATCGTCACTTTTTCAGGCTCCACTTCTAATTCTAGTTCTCTCACTAATTCTACCACATCTGCAGTCATTTTCTCCACTGAAGTTTTCAGCCCCTCAAAGTCATCCATGAGAGTTGGAATCAACTTCTTCCAAACTCCCATAAACATTGATATTTTTGAGCACCTCCCAAGAATCATGAATGTTCTTAATGGCATCTAGACAGGTGAATTCTTTTCAGAAGGTTTTTAATGGACTTTGCCCAGATCCAACAGAGGAATCACTATCCATGGCAACTATAACCTTATTAAATATTTTTCTTACATAGTCAGACTTGAAAGTCAAAATTACTCCTTGATCTGTGGGCTACAGAATGAATGTTTTGCTGGAGAGCAGAAAAACATTAATTTTTGCATGCATCTTCATTAGGGCTCTAGGATGACATTGTCAAGGAGTAGTATGTTGAAAGGAATTTTTTTTTTTTATATACAGAGTTTCACTCTTGTTGCCCAGGCTGGAGTGCAATGGCATGATCTCGGCTCACTGCAACCTCTGCTTCCCAGGTTCAAGCAATTCTCCTGCCTCAGCCTCCTGAGTAGCTGGGATTGCAGGCATGTGCCACCACGCCCGGCTAATTTTGTGTTTTTAGCAGAGATGGGGGTTCTCCATGCTGGTCAGGCTGGTCTTGAACTCCACCTACCTCAGCCTCCCAAAGGGCTGGGATTACAGTAGTGAGCCACCACCTCTGGCCTTTTTTCTTTTTTTTTTTTTCTTTTATTTTTTGAGACAGAGTCTCACTCCAACACCCAGGCTGAAGTGCAGTGGCATGATCTCAACTCACTGCAAACTTCACCTCCTGAGTTCAAGTGATTGTCATGCCTCAGCTTCCCAAGTAGCAAGAATTGCAGATGTGCACTACCACACCCAGTTAATTTTTGTATTTTTAATAGAGATGGAGTTTTGGCATATTGGCTAGGCTGATCTTGAACTCCTGACCTCAAGTGATCTGCCCATCTCAACCTCCCAAAATGCTGGGATTACAGCCGTGAGCCACCACACCCAGCCAGGAATCTTTTTTTTTTTTTTTTTCCATGCAATGGGTCTCAACAGTGGGCTTAAAATATTCAGTAAACAATGATATAAACTGATGTGGTTTTATCCAGGCTTTGTTTTTCCATTTATAAACCACAGGCAGAGTAGATTTAGCCTAATTCTTAAGGGTCCTGGAATTTTTGGAGTGGTAAATGAGCATTGGTTTCAATTTAAAGTCACTAGTGCATTACACCTGACAAGAGAGTCAGCCTGTCTTTGAATCTTTGAAGCCAGGAATTGACTTCTCTTCTCCAACTGCGAAAGTCCTAGATGGCATCTTCTTCCAAATGTAAGGCTGTTCTGTCTGCATTGAAAACATGTTTTTTAGTGTAGCCACCTTCATCAGTGATCTTAGCAAGGTCTTCTGGATAACACTGCAGCTTCTATATCAGCACTTGCTGTTTGACCTTGCACTATGGTATAGAGTCAGCTTCTTTCCTTAAACCTTATAAATCAGTATCTGCTAGCTTCACATTTGTCTTCTGCAGCTTCTTCACCTCTCTCAGACTTCATAAAATTGAAGAGAGTTGGGCCCTTGCTCTGGACTAGGCTTTGGCTTAAGGGGAGGATGCGGCTGGTTTCGTCTTCTGTGTAGACCGCTAAAACTTTCTCCATATCAGCAATTAGGCTGTTTAGCTTTCTTGTCATTTTTGTGTTCCCTGGAGTAGCACTTTTAATTTCTTCAAGAATTTTTTTCTTTGTACTCACAACTTAGCTAAAACTGTTTGGCACAAGAGCCATTCTTTCCTGCCTATCTTGGCTTTCGACAGGCCTTGCTCACTAAGGTTAGTCATTTGTAGCTTATGATTTAAAGTGAGAGATGTGTGACTCTGCCTGTCCATTGAACACTTAGAGGCCATTGTAGGATTATTAATTGGCCTAATTTAAATATCACTGAGTCTCAGGAAGTAGGGATGCCTGAAGAGAGGAAGAGAGAAAGGGAAAAGCCAGTCCGTGGAACAGTCAGAACACACCCATTTATGGATTAAGCTCACCCTCTTAAATAGGCACTGTTCGTCATGCCCCCAAACAATTACAACTGTAACATCAAAGATCCCTGATCAGAGATAAATAATGAGAAAGCTAGAAATATTTCAAGAATTACCAAAACGTGACAGAGACATGAAGTCAGCACATGGCACATGCTGTCAGAAGAGTAGTGCCAATTGACTTGCTGGACATAGGGTTGCCAGAAACTTCCAACTTATTTTTTAAAATGCAATTATCTGTGAAGTGCCACAAGTGGAGTGCAATAAAGTGAGCTATGTCCATATTCCTCAGCTTCTTCCCAGCCCCTTGAACTGAAGACTCATTTGAACAGTCTGTCAGAGCCCACCTTAAAATTAGCTGAGGACACCATATCCTGCAGTCCAACCCAGGATCCTAGGAGATTCTCCATCAGCTGAAGCTCAAAGTCCCGGGCCCCTGCCAGGTAGAAGAGTGTTTTACACGCTCTTCTCATGGGTATTATCACCTAGTCTAAGAGTGTGGACAAGTGCAGAGTGAATGAACTGGGCCAGTTCATTCACCTAGTTTTACAGGATCCTCACCACGTATCTATTAGCAGGTCCAGGGGGCAGGATTCCCAGTGATTCTCAGAGAAGGGTAACTCACTCCGGGAGGAGGTATGCTTGGAGCCTACTGGTGTTCTTTCAATTTGTTGCATGCCGTTTTTGCTCATATTTGTCCCTCTTTCTGGAAGATCCAGAACTTCCCACCTTCAGCTAGCTTTTATCCCTTATTTATCCATTCAATTCCAGACTAAGCATTCTCTCAGGGAACTTTCCCTGACCACCCAGTCTGAGACGAGCTCCTTTCTAGTACTGTGTTTCTTTATTTCAGAAAAACTGAAATACTCAATTTACAAAGATGAAAAACTCAGTTGACAAATATGTATTCATCAATGTTTCATTCATCAATCTGATATCTGTCTCCTCTACTATAATGTAAGCTCCATAAGAACAAGCAGCTGTCTGTTCTTGCCCAAAGTCTTGCACAATGTCAGATGCATACGGACTTAACAAAGACTTGTTAAATGAATAAATGAGCTCAGAGAGGCAGAGAAGAAAGTGTCTAGATCACCCCAAAACTGCGCAGAGTTGACAGATATTCTGAGGTTGACTACACCACCATACTGGCCCCAGGATTTTGAGGCTGAAGTGATGATTGTGGTTACTTGGTTCACTCTCCCACTAGCAGGAAGCCCAAGCCCTGCAGCAATGACTGCTATCTAGACGCTACCCATTCACTCAACCCCACGATGCATGTTGAAATCTTTATAATTTAATATCCAAAGGGCCAGGGAATCCTTAGAAGAACTGTCCAAAGATAAATAAAAATTCATTTTAAAACGCTATAAACCAAGTAACCTTGGCCATATGACATAATATGTCTACCACTCCTTAGAGAACGTCATCAAAGTAGACTATTAATGTGGAACAAAGGACTCCAACGATGCAAGCACTGCACATTCTGATCTTTCCCAGACATCCAACAAAGAAACAAGATGCCTGTGAATAGTAAAACTTCCGAAAGTATTTTCATATCAGGATTAACAACAGATGAAGTGCTGTGCCAGAGGAAATACTTGATTCTCAGAACTCTTGAAATGATGGCTGGATTGTGTAATGTATTGATAGCATAGCAAACTGCAAAAAAAGATAAAACATTACCAAAGAATGAAAATAATATATATCACAAGAAAGAAACACATGGAATAATCTGCATAGAGCCTGAAGAGTACTTAACACTCACCATTTAGCCATTCCTTCCAGCCACTGTTGTTGGCACAGCAGTAAAATGTACTGGGCATTTTTGTGATGGACAGTTACATGGCTCTGCTGTTCTGACAGAAGCTTTGAAAAGATATTTTAGAAAGGAGGTACGTACTGTGATGAAAGAGCACAGGTTTGGAATTATGATGAATTGGACTTTCATTATAATTCCAATTTCAGCTCTGCTACTTACCAGTTTTGTGCTATTGGGCCTCCATTTCCTCATCTATAAAATGGAAGTCAAGTTACTTGCTTCACAGGGTCATAGCAGGAGTTGGTTAACTGTGACTCTTGGGCCAAATATGGCCCACCACTTGTTTTTGCAAATAAAGTTTCATTGAAACACAGCCACGCCCATTTATTTTCATGTTGTCTCAAGCTGTTTTCATGCTACAATAAAAAAGTAGTTATGACTGACCATTGGACCCACAAAGCCTAAAATATTACCTGCCAGGCCTATGCAGAAAATGGTTGCCATCCCTTGCTTTAGACTAAGCATGTGCTATTTTTCTGCCTAAAATAACATTTCCCTATTTCTCTTCACCTAGCCAAGATCTTCTTGCCCTTCAGTCATTTTTATGGCAACATTCCTTTACCTCCTAGATAAAGTTAAATCTCTTCCTCTATGTTCCCATAGCAACACTTTGAACAAGGCTCATCACATTTGTCAATACTGTTCCCCATCTGCCTTCTTAACTAACCAGTTAACTCCATGACAGTAAAGGTGATGGCTGCATCCTATATCCTTTCTTAGAAGATTCCAGTAAGTATTGTAGTTGGTTTCTATACAATTCTACACCTCCATACTGCTACCCCATCTTTGGCAGACATTCTTGGCAGTAGTCAAAGTTTTATCTAATACAGAAAAATTCCAGTTCAAATGAAAGTCATTCAAATGGAGGAGACTTCAAAGTCCCTATTACAATTAACAATGGTGGTCTGTGGCAATCAGCCAGCACTGTCACTGGGATTATGCTTAAAGGGCTCTTTCTAGGACCTAACCTATGTTACCAACCAATATTTAGCCAACATCCACTCTATGAAGACATTATTTAGGTACTGTGGTGAATACAAAGAAATATAATCTATTCTGCCCATTTTATCCAAGGCCTACAATCTGAATTCAAATCATAAGCCTAAAATTTCATATTGAATGTCCCTTTAGAGGACAGCATGCTAGAGATAAGCAAACCATCTCCCAAGAAGCCCAACACCATCATATTTTTTTTTCATTTAAGAGCAGATTAAAACTTCCATGGTCAAGCAGCAGATGAAAAAGCCAGGTTGTTTTAGGGGACACTACATGTGAAAATACTTAATTTTGAGTGCCAGAATCATGTCCAGTGTGGCAAGGGAGGGAGACATGTAAAACTGAGACCAACTCACCAAAAAGAAGATTCAAACTTCACATCATCCATGTGACCCTCACTCTGGGAAAAGTCCCACTGATAGAATGAGGAGTGGAACTGTCCATACAGCTTAAGTTGCTCAATCAAGCCTCTCTCTTTCTTTCTTTCTCTCTCTCTCTCTCTCTCTCTCTCTCTCTCTGCCCCCTAAACACACACTCAACCAAATCTTCATGATTTAAATAAGTCATATGTTTCTATGGTATGACTCCAATTCCACTCTATACAATCTCTTCCTTCCTCTTCCGGTTAGCTACCAATGCAGAACAAGTTAACCCAAAACTAGAGACTCAAAGCAATGCTATTATCACATTCATGATATTGTGAGCCCACAATTCAGGAAGATCTCAGCTGGGGGTGCTGGCTGGGGATCTCTCCTATATTGCAGCTGGATTTTGACCAGGGCTGAAGTTGTCTGAAGGCTCAATAGGGCTGATGTCCAAAACATCTCACTCACGTGGCTGGCAGTTGATGCTGGCAGTAGGCTGAGGGCTCAGCCAGGACTATTAGTCAGAGCATCCCCACATGGCGTCTCATGGGGACTGGGGCTCTCTCAGCATGGAAGCTGGATTCTGAGAGAGGAAGCCCGAGAAGTAGTGTCAAGAGCAAGTGTTCCAATAGACCCACCAGGAAGCTGCAGGCCTCCTCCTGGCCAAACCTCTGAAGTCACACAGTACCACTCTGTACATCCTACCAAATGCTAGTAAGTAAGGCCAGCACAAACCTAATGGGAGGGCAATTAGACCTCACCTCTCAATGGGAGAGAAATATGTGGCATCTTTACTCAGCCATCTTCCACATAGAAACCCTGGCCCCACTCTCATCTTTCCCAGACTCTTAAAATAATGCATGGCCAATTATTCCCCAACACACACACGTAACAAAACCAAATTTATGTATACACAATCACAAGAGGATTTTTTATAAAAAATATCTAAATAATCATGTATCCAAATCACACTTACAACTCAGCCAAAACTTCCACAACTGCAATGCCCATGCATGCCCAATCCAGGCCTCAAAAAGAGACCCATGCTACAATTATATCACCAGCTGTAACCAGCCAGTTGCAGTGTACTTAGAAAATTATCTGTAGGTGATGCTGGTTGAATAACAGGAGCATATTAGGTCTATAGACAGAATGAATATGTGTGGAGAGTGTGTTATTTTCAAGGTGCTTTCACGTTTTAGTACCAACAGCAGGCATGAGTCATAGGCATCCCAAAAGCACAGCCTGAGATGAGGATTTGGTTGCAGAGTTTATTTGGGAGCATTTTGAGGGAGAGTGAGACAGGGGATAGAGGCAAACTCATGAGAGCACATCAATGAGCAGCTACCACTGTGGGCAACTGGAGCTCAGTCCCACTGTGTGCCTCTGAGGGACTGCACGGAACACATCTCAGGGTTCCCCACTAAGTGGGGAGGAGGCTGCCCCAACTCCCTCCCCATGTTTATTTATTGGGGTAACTCGTGGTACATTAAATCCTTGGCAATCCCAGTGTATTATTCTGTTCTCATACTGCTATGAAGAACTGCCCAAGCTGGGTAATTTATAAAGAAAAGAGGTTTAATTGACTCACAGTTTCGCATGGCTGGGGAATCCTCAGGAAACTTACAATCATAGTGGAAGGGGAAGGGGAAGCAAGGCACATTCTTCACAAGGCAGCAGGAAGAGGAATGAACGCAGGAGGAACTACCAAACACAAAACCATCAGACGCAATGAGAACTCACTCAGTGTCACGAGAAAAACCTGGGGGAAACTGCCCCCAATGATTCAATTACCTGCACCTGCTCTCTCCCTTGACACCTGGGGATTATGGAGATTACAATTCAAGGTGAGATTTTGGGCGGAGACACAGCCAAACCATATCACACAGCTTTCCAGCCTGCCATACACATGCACTGAGCACCCTCCCAAGGCAAGAGCTCATCCTCAGAAAAAATACACAGAAAGCCTCAGTGTACGGACAATGGGATGAGGGGTGGGGAGACACCCACAGTGTCTGCTATGCTGTGTTAAGAATTCTGAGCCTTATCTTTATTAATTCCCACAACAATTCTGTTGTTATATGTTGTTGCTATCTCCATTTCACAACTGAAGCTCAAAGAGGCTAATTAACGTGTCCAAAGCTACGCAGCAGATACTGGTTACCCTAACTCCATCCTCTATACTGAGCGCATCTGAAGGCCAAGAGAGAGTAAGTTACTTGCCTGGAGCCACCCCATCCCCATCCATGCCACAATCAGAAACAAAAAGCATCACGACCTCCGGCTTGTCAGCACTTTTTGGTCGCCTCTCACTGAGCTCCATGCCCTGCAAATGCAATGTCTAGTGAATAGCTTAACCAAAAACGTTTACATGTTTTTTGACTCAGCAAAGCAGACGATATATGCTGTAAGTCAAAACACATGTCATCTGTACTATACATTAAGAACTAGGGCTGCTCTTGGTACCCCCAGCTGCGTGGAAACAACCCAGAAGGAATCTCCTCAACAGAATCAGAATGTGCTTTGGATGCAGAGAAGAGAAGGGTAACAGAGCATAGACTCAGCCAAGTAGAGATCCCTCAAGGGCTTTGCCTTTCCTGGAATTCTACTTAGGAGTCGCAGCACTGGTTCCACACAATGGAACTACAACCAAAATAGAATTTCTGAGCAGCAGCCTGAGTCAGGGGGATGAATGTTTACTAAGACAAAGCTGGACCCTGGACAGGGACTGGCATGGATCTGTTGGGGGTTGTACAAGGGAGTCCTGCTGGACCAGAACAGCGTTGAGCAGTTGTAAAACGAATGAGTAAACAGCAATGGAAAAGAACTAACATTTTTTAAGCAGTGACTAAGTATTCAGTAAACTCCCCTAGACAGACCTCATCTCACACCCACTATAAAGGTGAGACTGTGTTGATGAGTCATTTGAATGGGTCACACAGCTAGTAAGATCAGAGTTTAACCCTTTCCAGTGTGCCAGACTCCAAAATTCATTCTATTAGACCTCATGACCTCTTTCATGTGTTTAATGAGCTCCTACTGTATACTAGATTAAGTAGGCCACACAGTGCACTCCTTGCAGATAGAACAGCACCCGGGAAGCTGGGGCAGGAGGATTGTTTGAATTCAAGAGGCGGAGGTTGTAGTGAGCCAAGATCACATCATTCTACTCCAGCCTGGGTGACACAGCAAGACTCTGTCTCAAAAAAAAAAAAAAAAAGAACAGCACTTTGTTAAATGTTTGTACTCAGGGACTAGCACAGTGCCTGGCCCTGAGAAAATTCCTCTGGGGTTGCCCAGGATTTCATAGGGGAACAAAACCTGCATGCAGAAGGAAATGTGTGTAACTGACATTGGACTGCTTTGTACAAAGGGTTTTCCAGGCACAAGTAATCACTCAGAGGCTTCCGCAGAGAAGCTAGATTTGAAAGGAGGTAGGAGAATTGCTATGCTAAGGAGAGAGGAATTCCCAGTACAGGGACAGAGACCCATACTCAGGAACGGGCATAACATAGGTGACAGCGAGTCGACTTGTCTGGCTAGAGTTTGTGGTTTGCGTAAAGGAGAAGCAGGAGAGAAATGTAGAAAAGTTAGCTTTGTTTACACCTATCCTTGAATAGCAGGTCACAGACTTTGGAAGTTTTAGGAAATAACAATGAAATTAAACAGATGTTTCATGTGTACCAGACACTGTTCTCATAATCTACAGCAGGATTTCTCAGCCTGGATGCTACTGACCTTTTCAGCCAGATAAATCTTTTTTGTGGAGTCCTGTGCATTTTGGAATGTTTGGTAGCATCCCTGGCCTCTGCCCACTAGATGCCAATAGAACCTTTCCCTCAGCTATGACAACGAAAACTGTCTCCTCACATTGCTAAATGTCCCCTAGAAGGCAATAGCCCTCCCAGTTGAAATCCACTGCTCTACCTGTTACGTTACTCCATTTTTATGACTCTGTATAGTTACTATTAATTCTATTTTATGGGTGTGGAAACGGAGGCATGGAGAAACTATGTAATATGTGCAGGTTCTATGGGCTTGTAGCAGCACAGTCAAGAACTCTGCCAGGACTGATTCATTTAGAGCCCATGACTTACTCACTATGCTATGTTTAACATGTCAAAATATTACATTTTAAAAGCACAAAATGCAGTAAGTCCTGGGCTTACAATTATGTAATAGTTGTATGAAATTGCATGACAACCAATGACAGTGCACAAAAACATCGTGATCACCAACATCAAAGGTTTAAATCAGAGACGTAAAATTAAGGGAGCTTCATTTTTTCTTTAATGGTGCTAAAGTCATATTTTTAAATATAAAAATATATATAATTTAAAATTTTTTAATATATTTATAAATATAAGTGAAGCATTTGATGTACCCTAGGCAATACCACTAACCTTATTTCTCCACTCATTTGCAAGATTAGTTGGCTAAAATCAGTTTGCTGCCACTCATTCTTTTGAGACTCAGCTCAGGAATTACCTCCTCCTCCAGGAAGTCCTCTATAGTTTCTCCTTCACTCCACTTCTACCTGTGGAGTGGCTTCATATGCTCATTTTTACTGCAGTCAGAGCAGCATCCTACTTTCCTTAATTTCCCTAACACCCTAATTTCTTTTTTATTCTTTTTTTTTTTTTAATTATACTTTAAGTTCTGGGACACATGTGCAGAACGTGCTGGTTTGTTACATAGGTATATACATGCCATGGTGGTTTACTGCACCCATCAACCCATCATCTACATTAGGTATTTCTTCTAATGGTATCCCTCCCTCTAGCCCCCCATCCCCTGACAGGCCCCAGTGTGTGATGATCTCCTCCCTGTGTCCATGCGTTCTCATTGTTCAACTCCCAACACTCTAATTTCTTACTCAGTATGTCTTTCTTTCTCCCACAAAATTGTAAGCTCTTTAAGATTAGAAAAAAATTATTTCAATAATTAATCTCCAACTACCAACATGTCTGGCATAACAGTGGATGTGCTTGAATAAATGTTTGTCAAATGAATAAACAAACATGATTTTGAGGAGTTCGGGGTCACAGGACCAATCCACTGGACAGCACAGTCACTGAGTTCTGCTCCCAGGCCATGGCTGAGCCTCACACTCCAGCCTGTGGACAAAGCTCAATGAGTACCATGAACACAAGGGACACAGGGAAGGAGAATGAGGCGGTGTCTACATCTTTCTCCCAGCAGCCCTGCATGGCCTCTCATTCCATTAGATTCCACACGTCTGCCTTTGGATGGTGTTTTAGTATACTGTCACACTGCTATAAAGAACTACCTGAGACTGGGTAATTTATAAAGAAAAAGGTGCCAGGCACAGTGGCTCACGCCTGTAATCCCAGCATTTTGGGAGGCCGAGGCAGGTGGATCACGAGGTCAAGAGATCGAGACCATCCTGGTCAACATGGTGAAACCCCGTCTCTACTAAAAATACAGAAAATTAGCTGGGCATGGTGGCACGTGCCTGTAATCCCAGCTACTCAGGAGGCTGAGGCAGGAGAATTGCCGGAACTCAGGAGCCGAGATCGCGCCATTGCACTCCAGCCTGGGTAACAAGAGCTAAACTCCATCTCAAATAAATAAATAAATAAATAAATAAATAAATAAATAAATAAAATAAAAAAGAAACAGGTTTAATTGACTCACAGTTCCGCATAGCTGGGAGGCCTCAAGAAGCTTAAAATCAAGGCAGAAGATGAAGGACAAGCAAACACCTTCTTCACAAGACAGCAGGAGAGAGTGAGCGAGGGAGTAGCTGCCAAACACGTTTTAACCGTCAGATCTCATGCGAACTCAGTATCATGACAACAGCATGGGGGAAATGGCTCCCATGATCCGATTACCTCCCACCAGCTCCCTCCCTCAACACATAGGGGTTACAATTCAAGAGTAGATTTGGGTGGGGACACGGAGCCAAAACATATCAGATAGAAAGAGAGAAAAAGCAGAAAAATGACACTAAAAGGGAAAACAATTCAACCCTTTGCTTAATACAATACCTGTGTCTGTGAGGTCCTCTTCAAACACTCAGAGCAGTGTGTCCTGTGTCTCTAATGTAGGGCACACCAGGGTCAGGAAGTTGGCTGTTCCCAATTAAACACCCACAAACTCTAAAATTAAGTTCTGTAGTGACAGATTCTATTTATCAAACAACTACAATTGGTATATAAGTAACAGCTCCTTTTCATCAAATACATAATCCCCCAAATAATTACACTCTTTGTCTTAAATCCTCTCAACAACCATATTATTATCCCAGTGTCAGGCATCCATCTGTCTCAGTTCCTTTATCTATCAAATTGGGATAACAATGACTGTTTTGTAGATTTCCACAACCATTCAATGAATTTATCCACATAAAGAGCTTAGAACAGAGTCCAGGAGGGCCGGGTGCAGTGGCTCACTCCTGTAATCCCAGCACTTTAGGAAGCCAAGGTGGGCAGATCACAAGGTCAGGAGTTCGAGACCAGCCTGACCAACATGGTAAAACCCCGTCTCTACTAAAAATACAAAAATTAGCCAGGAATGGTGGCATGCCTGTAATCCCAGCTACTCAGGAGGCTGAGGCAGGGGAATCACTTGAACCTGGGAGGCAGAGGTTGCAGTGAGCCGAGATTGTGCCGCTGCACTCCAGCCTGGGCGACAGAGCAAGACTCCATCTCAAAAAAAAAAAAAAAAAAAGAACAGTATCCAGCATACATAAAATAAGCACTCCATAAATGGTAATTATTATTGTCTCCTGTTTACAGATTAGGAAACTGACACAATCGGGTTCACCCCTCTCTCTATCTTTGTCTGCCACTCTTCCACTGGAATGATTTACCGATCAGGTTAAGTATCATAAGGGAAACTAGCGAGGGATTATGTCCAAGGCAGCTGGCTTCAGGACCCACCTGGATCCCTTGGACAGAACGAGATAAAGTGCTGGATGCCCTTACTTCCCGTCCCCTGTGCTTTGGTGCCCTCTGCTGGTCTGAAAACTTCACTGTTGGGAATTGGTGTGCGCATGGGGGCAGGAAGAAGGAACCAGGGTCCATCTGCTTTTTGCAATAAAATTGCCCTATACCTAGGTCCATCCATGCCTTTTATTTATTTATTTTTTATATAAAGGAATCAGAATGGCAGAGTGTCTGAGACTAAGCGAAACAAAACTTTTAAGGGAAGAATATTAAAAGTTAAAAAGAACTTTTGTTTACTGGGAGCATGCTATACGCAAGGGATTACAGTTTCTCATTTAATCCAATTTAGGCTGGCAAGGCAGCAGTGTAAGGAAAAGGGCAGCAGCCTACGAGGCAGAAGAGGAGTGGGGATCTGGATTATAGAAAGGTCGGTCATTGCACGTCCAAGTGCATACACACCTATTTTGATATGCTAATACATAGCTTCAATAATTTTTAGGAACAACTGTGATCTAATATGATTTATGTTTGAAGTTTCCCAGTGAAGTGCTGGAGGGTTCTCAACAAGATCAGTGGAGCATTCTAATAGAAGAGGAATTCACACCCATTATTTGAGAGTCCACCATGGGGCAAGCACTTCATAGATGATATTTCATCTAAGACAATAAGGAGGAATTTTCATTGCCATTTTGTGAAGCTCTGAGAAGCTGGGCAACCTGCCCTCAATCATGCAGCTGGTGCGTGGCAAAGTTGAGCTTCCCCGCATGGCTCTCCCTGTCAAATTGGGATAACAGTGACTGCGTCGAGAGCACTCACTTCTCGAACATGGAGCACTTTTCCCTCGGTGAGTGCAAGCACGCAGGACCTCAGAATTCCTGGCCACACCAGGGAGGGAGCGAATGCTGACCCACACTGTCAGTGACTCTGAACCGGACAACATGACACTCCCACAGCTCCTAAGAGGCAGCCTTCACTGCTGCCACTCAAAGGGAAAGAAAAGAACACACCTCAGAAGGGGAAAAGCTTGATTCTGAAGACGAAATCAGATTGGCTTTCCTGAGGTGACTCGGTTGCTCTGAATCATCCAGTGAAAACAAGCACTTTGCCATCTGGCAATTACCTTGGGGCCAAGGTGTCAATCCCTCTCCTTCATCCTGCCCTCCGTAGGAAAACTCTAGCCCCTGGGTGGTCCAGATGGTCAGAGGCCTTTACACAATGAACAGAGGCCGCTGCTCCATATGTGACTCCTTTCCACGGAAGTCCTCCCATGAAAAACTACAGGCAAGATTTCCCTTCTCATAAATGACTCGTTAGAGAGTCAGCAACTTCTGGAAAGGAACGGTGCCCCACCCCCCACCTCCATCTCCTTTTAATTAAGGAGTCCAAAGTTTTGTGCTTGCCACCACTATGTTCATTCCTAAATAGGAGGTTCAAAGAACTATCGCCCTCTCCAGGAAAAGGAGAGAATCTGTTCATAATAGGCTTTGTTCTGCCTCAGCGGTTTCTACCCTTCCTCCATGCCTTCTTGCCCCCTGACAGTATCTGTCCAGAGAAGCATCCCCTTGTTGTATTTAATACAGAAACTCAGGGATCTCCCACTCACTCCCACACCAGAGAGTCCCTAACAGCCCTTGAGAGGGGTGAAATCCATCAGAAGAGGCCAGAATGCACAACTAAGTAAGAGAGGGTTTGATTACCCTGATTCTCCAAATCCTATAGCAGCTGGTACATTTTTTTTTTTTTTTTTTTTTGAGACGGAGTCTCACTCTGTCACCCAGACTGGAGCGCAGTGGTATGATCTTGGCTTACTGCAACCTCTGCCTCCCGGGTTCCAGCAATTCTCCCACCTCAGCCTTCTGAGTGGCTGGGATTACAGCCGCATGCCACCACACCTGGCTAATATTTTGTATTTTAGTAGAGACTAGGTTTCACCACATTGGCCAGGCTGGTCTCGAACTCTTGAGCTCAGCCAATCCTCCTGACTTGACCTCCCAAAGTGCTGCAATTATAGGTATGAGCCACCACGCCCAGCCAGCAGCTAGTACTTCTGACAGGCTCCTCAGAAGTCCTAGAAAGGCTCCTGCCGATTGCTTTGTCCCAAACTTCTTTCTACTCACATCAAAAATTAAGAGACAACATAATACAGTGAAAGAACAGAGTGATATTTACAGGCCTCAGTTAGACAGGAGTTCATACTCCAGTGTGTATGACCTGGGATAGTCGCCTAACCTCTCTGAGCCTGTTCGCACTCTATGTCAAATAAATAAATAAATAAAAATAAAAGTAACCATGCAAAAGATGTATTATGATGATTTACCCATTCATGTACTTTCATGGCAAATAATAAGTACTTAATAAAATTTTGACTATACATTTACATTGATATCGATACTAACATTGATTTTGTTATTGAGATTATATTGAGATGTTAATATTACAAGGTAGAAGCAGTAGTCGTATATGCCTTGCAGCCGAAATATGTAGTTGATCATCTATAGCAGGGACTGGAAACTTGCCCAGTATTGACACGTGTGGTCAGATGGTTCTTTGTTGTGTGGGGTTGTCTGGAATATTGCAGGATACTCAGCAGCATCCCTGCTCTCTACTCACTAGACACGCAGCGGTACCTTCCTTCCAATTGCAGCCACCAAAAATGTCTCTTGACATTGCCAAATACGTCCTGGGGGGGCAAATTGCACATCACTGACGACCCCTACTCTACCATGCCCTATGCCAGTCACTCAACGTCTTAACTTCAACGGTCTTCAGTGGCAAAGCAAAAGCAAGAAGAACTATCGATCAAGTGACAGATCATTTTAAAGTTGGCTCATTTCCTTCCCCACAATACTATGTGCTGTGCCCGTTTGTAGATGAAGAAAATGAGAAACCCAAGTCCACCTAGTGGCAGAGGTGACTAGCAGCAAGTGAAGGTCAGGGTACGTGACACAAACTGAGAAAAGAGGACAGAGGCTCATTCACAGGTTAAAGGGAAGCCAGAACAAAAGTGAAGGCCAAAACTCACAGAAAACAAACAAGAATGACTGTGACGACACTAAGAGATGAGACCAAAGGGTTTATGCCTAACTGTAGTGCTTTAATGCAGGGTGTGGGGTCTGCAGGCGCTGGCCAGAAGCCTAGCTGGAGAAGTGAGTGACCAGCCCTGAGGTTTTCCGGGGTTGTTTAAACCTGAAACTGCAGAGTCGTATCTTTACCCCCACAAAACGGATCTTTCTGGGTCAATAAAGATGCGCATGGTCAGCTGGAAAGAAAAAAGGTAGGAACTGAATAGAAATGTCAGATGAATGCTAGCGACCTTCTACGAGGACTCTAGATCTAAGCCAGGAACCGATGGTTTGCCTGTTTGGGTAGAATTTTCACCCTGAAATCTGTTCTGCTGGAATAAAGCAGGTTGTAAACACTAGCCTATTCACTAAGACTGTTATTATTAGATGACTCACCAAGCAGGAAAGAGAGGGAAGAGGAAAGAACCGGTGTGACTGTCTGAGGAGGAAAGCCCTGCTCCCTGAGCTCAGGGGAGATCGCAGATGAAAACAGGGATGCTTCGTGCTGGTTGACTCACAGCATCTTGAGTGCTAAGCCAAGCCAACCATGTGACTGTTTGGGAATTGGGGCTCAGATGGAATAGTTCTGGGGCCTAGGTCTGTAATTGACGAGCTGGCAACCCTGAGTGGATCACTTTTCTCCTCTTAGCTGCAATTTTCTTTATCTTTCTGAGCCAGGTAATAGCACCTGCCTTGAGCAGCTGGTTAAGTACCTAAGGTGTTAAGGAGAGAACTGTGTAGAAAGCAGCCTCAATATCTACCTTGGTTGAAGAAAAGAGTCTTGAGGGCCTTCCTCTATCATTAAAATAATAAGACTGGGGCTCATGGGCCCAGCATCCAGAGTCCCAATTGTGAAAGAACCAACCGTCAACTACTCCATCTGAAAATCCACATTCACAAATTCTCTGACTGTCTTCTGGTTCTGAGAAAGTCCCTCTGTCCTGTTCGTTTACTGGAAATCTACATTCCCAGAACAGTTGCTTAAGTACAATTCTATATCAAAGGAAGAAATAAAATTGTTATTATAACTCAAGACTCACTCCTTTCATGCCTTGAGAATCCCATGGCTGTCCAGTTCTAGTCTCCCCACCCTGATCCCCACCCCTGGCCAAAGACATAAACACAGTGGGGGCTTCCATCAGCCTTGCCTTGTCTTTTAGGGACAGAGGAGAAAAACCAGTTTTGCCCTGGCTCCAGGAAAAAGGTCCAAATAAGTTCTCAAGCATGGCGTTCAGAAAAATATGGCATATTTGGTTGAGCCCATCCCCCTTCCATCTCTGAATCCAGGAGTAGCCACGAGGGACATTTTATCCATATGTTTCTCATTTGTTCAAATGTAACTCACTAAAGCGCTACTAAGAAGTACAAGGCCAAGACAGGTTTGCGTGCTATATCATTTATTAATTTCACTTTTACCCCAGAAGCAGTAAACCATATTTTCCTGAGAGCAAACAGTATCAACCCTCAAAATATTTACGCTTGAGCCAAGCACAGAACTTCCACACTGTGCTGTGGTTGACTCGTGCAGAAACACACATCCCAGCTGTAGGAGGGCAAGATTCTCTACTAAATAGCTTGAAATGAGCATATCCAAAAATTATGGTGGAATTTTACAGTTTAAAAAAAGTTCATTTCCATAAAACATACCAAGTACAAAATATAAAATTTGACAATATCTTTCTGATTGTTGGAAATATACAGAAGATGCCATAATTCTCAAGTAGAAGGAAGAAATAGATCAGTTGTTACGGAGTGTAACATGTTTATGCTCATCAAAAGAGGAGTTGAAATTTGAAAAAGCTACTATAAGAGACAAATATTACCTCTGCCTTCCTTTAGAAGTGTTGAATATGTTTCATATTGATTCATTTGCTTTCTGTTTCTTATTTTCATAGTTAAATCTGTTTGAATTAAAAGTGGAAAATTACTGATCCAGAAGTCTCCACCATTTTTAGCTAGCCAGTTTAAATGTCTTCCTATTTCTGCCTTTGCCATTTTTTAAGAGTCTTATATCAGATTAGACCTGTAACCTCTACTTAAGTGTCAGTTTTCCTTTTCTTCCTTAAAATTGAACTTCCCGGATGGTAAAAGAAAGAGAACAGGAGATTTGGAGCCAAGTAGAAGGATTCGAATCAGCTCAACCACTCCCTAGCTTGGGCAAGTTGCTGAATCTTTTGAAACCTCAGCTGCTCTATTTGTCAAGTCCTTGTCACCGTCTATCTTGCTTCTAAGACTAGAAACTCTGTCCATTTCTCATTACCCCTATCCATGAAGCTTCCCAATAAAAGAGGAAGATTAACCTGAAAATAGGTCAGAATGAAGGTTTGAGGGGAGGGCAATGAGCACAGACCTAATAGATCCAGGACATAAAAGCCAAATTTCCCCAATTTTTCATAGTCTCTCCAAGAGTTGATGCCTCTTATGTTGTCAGTTGCAGTGGCTTATTAAATAAGAGGAAACCAGGAAGAAAAAAAAAAAAGAAAGAAAATCCTATTTTGGAGTAGACAAAATAATCACACACACATGCAAACACACGCAGATGTCCATGTTTTAATCCCCAGATCCTGTAAATATGCGACTTTACATGGCAAAAGGAATTTGCAGCTGTGATTGAGGATCTCAACATAAAGTGATTATCCTGGATTATCCACCTGGGCCCAACGTAAACACAAGGGCCCTTGTAAGTAAATAAGGGAGGAAGGAGAGTGAGGGATTTGAAGGTATACTATGACTGGCTTCGAGGATGGAGAAAAGGTCACCAGACAAGGAAGGCAAGTGACTTTAAGAAGCTGAAAAAACAAGAAAGTGGATTCTGCCTTAGAACCTCTAGATAGAACACAGTCCTTCCAACACCTTGACGTTAGCTCCATGAGACTCAAAAACTGTAAAAGAACTGTTGTTTTAAGTCACTAAGTTTGTATTAATCGCAATGCGTAACAGCAGCGATGGGGTACTAATGCAGCTGGTACTGAAAGCTGCGTGCTGGGTGGTCACGCTGCATTTCATATGCATTCACCAGCACTCTAGGGGTACCGAAGGGAGGAGAGGACCCTAAAGAGTCTGTCTCCCGTGAGAAAAGCCTTCGGGGCAGGATCTGACAAGCTCTTCCCAATCTGGGTTCCTCTCTGTGTTTGTTAGTTACTTACTGCATCATATCGATTTATCCCCAAAATATAGCAGCTTAAACCAATACACATTCATCATCACATATTGTTTGTGGGCCAGGAATCTCATCTGCTTCAGGGCCTCTCACAAGGCTGCAGTGAAGGCATCCACTGGGCAAAGTCATCTGAAGATTTGACTGGGAAACATCTACTTTCAAATTTATTCAGTGATTATTGGCAGGATTCAGTTCCTCCTGGGCTGTTGAACTGACAGCCTCAGTTTTCAGCTGGCTGTTGGCCAGAGGCCACTCCCAGTTTTTTGTCACTTGTGCCTCTGCAATATCATAGCTGCTTTATCAAAGCAAGCAAGAGTAACAGTTCACCAGCAGAACACAAGTCACTGTCTTTTTTAACCTAATCACAGAAGTGACACCCAAGACTTTACTGTATTCTGTTCAGTAGAAGTGAATCACTGGAGCCACTAACAGTCAATGGGGAGGGATCACACGAGGCCATAAATAACCAAAAATAAGCATCATTGGGGACCATGATGAAGCCTGCCTGCCACACTCTGGTACTGGAGAAGCAAGTCAGACCACACTGCCCAGTTCCCCTGTGGGAGCCATTTGACCAACTTCTAACCAATATAACATGAACACAACAATGTGCAACATTTCCAGAGTCCTTTCCTCTGCCACCAGCAGGATGCAGACAGGCATGATGACCTTGGAAGCCATGTGTTGAAAATGTCTGAGCCAGGAGATGGAAGGAGCTTGAGGGGCTGAATCAGCAATTGAACCAGGGGTGATGGGAGGGCAGGAGGCAGGGAAAGAGAGGGCATCCCCTAATCACAAATATCATTTTGGACTTTAAATCAGAAAAAAAAAACTTTCTATTGTGTCTGAGCCATATAAATTTGGAGGTGGTTGCCTGTAGTTTAATATTACCTAATATATGGCTCCTGAAGGCTATGGAGTAAAAAGGGCCGTAAGGGATGAAGAAGCTGCACCATGCAGAATTGCAGAGAGAGTCAGAGTGATCCACATGGTCAAGGCCTGTGCTGCACACAGTGAACTTCTCCCAAGGGTACACATGTGGAATTTACACATAGCCTTTATCTAAATATTCAGAAAAAAATATATTCCAAAAACTACATAAAAACGGTTGGTGTGAATGTATTTCTTATGGAAAATGATGATGGACAGAGTCTGTCATCCAAGATAGAATGAATTCCATCCAATCTGTAGAAATTATACACAGAACAAATGTATAATATATACAACATCGATGTAAATTATCTTTAATATAGCATAGAAAAAAGTAACACCCAACGCAGAGAAAAGTAAGATATTAAAGACAAAGTAAAATCCAGGAAGTCAGATAAATTATGGAGAAGGCTCCAGATTGTCACTAGCTGTAAATGTGGGTTTAAATAAGTTTCAACTAAATCTCCAAGGGACAACGTGGTCCTAAATGTCATCTGGGTGATGTGACAGAGATCCAACAGAGGGCAGAGGAACAAGGATGGGGGCTCAGGTTAATTCTAGGAAATTGTGCATATGCAGCCCTCTGTGCTTAAGAAATGAGAACTACGGTAACAAGACTTGGCCCAGACTGACCTAGGGTTATGACTCCTTAAGTGACCCTCCTGAAAAGTTCAGTGACTGAGATTATGATGAATAATCACAGAGAAAAGACAGAACTTCAGTGACCAGGGTTTATTCCAGGAAAAATCCCTCAAGAATACATCACTCCTGATTGACTCTGGTCCATCAATAACAACAATTTTGAACAGCATAAAACTTGACCATGTCATTCACCATCTTACAATCTCTGGCAGTTACAAATGTTCATAGCATACTTCAATCATCCGTTTCACCTGAATTGCCACCTCAAAACTTCTGGCTGATCCTCAAATTGAAACAGACCACGAAAAGAAAGACATCTGACACCCCAGAAACCATCAGATCCTACCAACAGACTTTTGAAGGTGACTTCAAAAGATGAGTTTCAGATATTTTTCAGCAAGCCGTGCTGAGGTGGCAATTGTGTAGGGTCTGAAGGGAAAGGCTTGGAAGGGAATTAATCATGGGAGGGCTCATGGTTCAATCAAATATATTTATTTTTTCAATCATCAAACTTTTGTTAATCATGACCATTATAGGAGGGAGTTGATGAAAGGCAGGAAGCGTTGCTTATTTGAGTGAAAAATAACTCAATCAAAGCTGACTTCAGGAAGGGTGACTTCCAAAGACTTAACAAGGAACCACATGCTGATTTTGGTGTGTATGCTGTCTAGTCCTTCTGCGCATTCTCTATTTTACCTAGAGACTATATATTAGGCAGATAGGTAGGTACATGATTGATAGATAGACAGATAGACAGGCAATAAACCAGTTCACGATAAGGAAAATGAACATTGGTGGAAAAGGATGTGAATAGGGTAAGAGGGCAGGGTGAGGGGCCTTCATCCTGTTAACACTTTAACTTCTGTTAAACAGAGAGTTTTATTAAAATATTTAGCTAAAATAATTACATTTAAAACCACTTTCATGCCAGCATCACCCAGTTTATTAATATGCCCTGCGCTTCTTCAACTATCCCTGCCTTACTAACGTTTCCTGCTTTTTCTAGCTGTGGACAAAACATAGTCTTCTCTGCTAACAATCTTCATCGCCCTTTCTCCACTACACCTGCAATCCATGAAAACTCAATGGAAAATGGGTAAGGCATTCCATTTGTCTTTAGACATTGTCTGATACCACCTTGATATGTCATCACAGCTGTTTGCAACTTATGTCTTTCCTCCTTTCCTTTGTCTTAATGTCAGATTTCCATTTTATTCGCCTCATAATACAAATGTCCTCTGTCTTAAGATGCCTCAAATTTATCTGGAAGAGATGATTGAACAATTGATTAATTTCTTCAAGTCCTTGGAGAATGTTCTTCCGCCATCATAATTTTTTTTTTTTTTGGTGTATTTCTTCAGTTTGGTCTTATAAGTTTTAGATATCTGTTTTCTCTCCTTCTGTATCTCATATATCTCCTTGAAGAGCATGAGTACTAAACACCAGACCACTGTATCATGCTCCTGACTCTGGCCACAAGATTTTTCCATTTCAAGGGCCTTAACATAATAACAATTACGTCCAGCTTACATGGAACATTTAATGTGCAAAAGATTTGGGTCTTAGCATTTTTACACAAATCACCCCCTCTAATCCTCATCACGATCCTTTAAAGAAAGTACTATTGTTATTATCACCCTACATTAAAGATAAGGGAACTGAGGCAAGAGAGGCCGAATACATTTTCAAAGGTCTTAAAGCTAGTGAGTGATGAAGCCAGGATCTGAAGGCTGTTATCCCAGCCCCAGAATCGTTTCTCTTAGCCACCATACTACATGGCTTAAAAGAGGAGGAGTTAAAATGAGCCACCCCTGAATGTTCTCACCTTCCCAGGCTAGCTTCTCCCATCCATGATCCTTTCTGTGAGTGGAAAATGCTACATTTCACATACCCAGCGACCTTGTACTTTCTCCTCCACCCCTCACCCCGTCCAAACTGGTGATCCTGATATGTGGGCTTTGTTCATTTGCCCTAGAACATTTTTGGTGGTCCACTAGGTTTTTGTTTTGTTGAAATACTCTATCACTGGTTACTTTAAAACATATCACAGAGAAACGTTAAGCATGGATGTTCCATAATTACATGGATATTGTTCTAAGTAGTTTGAAAATTTCAACTGTGATATCCAAGGACAGTAATGGTCTCTCCCTCCTTCCCTCACATCCCACCCATCTGAGGACATTGCATTTTCAGTGAAAAGTCATGCCTAGACCTGCCGTACTGAATACTCAAGGATGCCTGCGAGGACAAGAAGAGTAAGAAATAAAAAGCCTTTTAGTTACATAACTATGATATAGCATCAAATTATGAACCGGATCATTAGGTCCACATGACATGGGTTGCCCTGTCCTCAATCTTCTCCTCATCTTTAAAGGATGAAGGCACTAAGTTCCTGAGATCCTGTGATATGGCTGATCCCTCACCTGCTGAGGAACTAAGGAGGTCCCTAGAAGCCACATCCTCTTATACCATCACATGTCCTGGACCTTAATTGACATCCTTTGGACCACTGGTATGCTGTCTGGAAAACAGTGAAGTAAAAGGAGGCTGGTCATTGTGTTTTTCAATCTCAAACTCAGACCAGTCTTCACAATGCACCCTGGCTCTGAGGCATAAACACCCACACTTTTGTCAATATGATTGAGACTTATATTCACATATATAGTCTTTTGTTTTCTCTCTAATTAAAATAGAATCTCACTAAGTAGTAATTATTGTTTTGTGAATATGATGTTAGGGCTGGTTTAAAGGTAATTATACTAAATTTCTCATCCTTTGCTGGACTTTGCATCTCATGTTAGAACAGAAACTACAAACTGGCTCACTCAGTCCTCTAACCCCTGTGAGGATACTTTCCCATACCCTAGGCTAGAAAGCTAAAACTACATTTTCCAAACGCACTTGCAGTTAGGGCTTTCCATTGATCCAGCTTCTCTCAAGCAAACATACCCCTGTGAGACCTGAAAGGCAGAAAAGGCCATCAAGAAGCAGAGCCCCACAGCTCCTCTTAACTCTGTGGTAGACATGTTTAGTTTTCTATAGCCAATTTCTCTGGGATCCTGATGTCCAGTGTCTACCTATGCAGTAGCAAATGCAACAGACAAGTCTATTTGTATCTTGCATATTGTTCAAAACTTCTTTACTAAGTTATCACTCTCCATCGCAAAGTTTTGCATCAATTTTCTTGATCTGGTCAGTTGCATCTAATTTGACCTTTTTGAAGCTAAGTGCATTCTGTGGCTTATGGGTCCTGGAGTGTTCCTTTGCTAGGATTTCATCTCAGAAGCCATCACCTCTCCAAGAAGCAAGGCACAGAGAGGAGTTGAATGCAAATGAGAAAAAAACTGAATTTTCCTTATTAATCTCAAGGTCACCTTAGAGTTGATCCTGTTGAAATTCAGATTTGCGAAAGAAATAAAACCCATAGTGGTCACTTAGACATCATTTATTTTTCACTCATTCAAAAATATTTAATGGGTGAATATGTTAAGTGCAAGGGATGCAATCCCTGCTCTCCAGGAGGTCACAGTTTCATGAAAGAGACTTACAAGAAAACAGGAAATTCTGGGTGAGAGGAGCAGAGTGCAATGGAGTGGGAGGGCACCCAGCCTAGGGTTGAGGGCTTAGAACAAGTTTTCCCTGTGGAAAGGACTGTCATCCAAGATGGCACTGAAGGCTACATAGCAGTAACTGCAAAAAGTGAAGAAGGGCTAGAAAAATACTTTTAGGTGGCTAAGCACAGTGGCTCCCGCCTATAATCCCAGCACCTTGGGAGGCTGAGGTGGGTGGATTGTCTGAAGTCAGGAGTTCAAAACCAGCCTGGCCAACATGGCAAAACTTCATCTCTACTAAAAATACAAAAATTAGCCAAGTGTGGTGGCGGTCACCTGTAATCCCAGCTACTTGGGAGGCTAAGGCAGGAGAATCCCGTGAACACGGAAGGCGGAGGTTGCAGTGAGCTGAGATGGTACTTCTGCACTCCAGCCTGGGCCACAGAGTCAGACTCCATCTCAAAAAAAAACAAAAATAGTTCTAGGCAGTGGGGATAGCATATGCAAAGGCCCTGAGGTGAGAGGGTTAAGAGAATGACTCTCTTGGTGATTGATTCAAACTGTCCTGAGTATGAGGTGGTTTTATATTAAAGCCAAGGCCAACAGGTTAAGCACGGGCCAGATTACAGAACTTTTTTGTTGTACTTGGTTTAAACTTGATCTATTTCAATTTGAATAAAAAATTTTCTGGCAGACTATGTTTTGGTAAAGAAAAGAGCATGTATAAATATAATATACCAGCAAATAAGAGAGCCAAGTACAAGGATATGGGATGCCTGAAAGCAGTCAGGGAAGAAAATATGGCAGGAGAGATGAAAACTGCAACAAAGAGCTACTAGGAGTCAGTTTTGACAAGCATTCAAGTTTACACATAGCTGGTCCCAGACTTTTGGGGGTCCAGAATCTGTGCACAATTTAAGAGAAACCAGAATGCCCACCGTGGCTTTGTAGATCTGCTATGTGATGCGACCCTAGGAGAGAAGGGGATCTGGTAAAAATTCTCATCACAGAACTTGCCTGCTACAGGACAGAAGGGCAGAGTCTGAGAGAATGGGAGGGGTAAGATGTTTTCCCAATAGGAGGAGCTGGTGCCGCCTCCCAGGTCTGGCTCCTGTGCCTCCAGAACCTCTCCAGGGCCCTGCTGGCTGCAGCCCATTGTGAGTGAATCGTCAAGGGAAGGAAGCCCTCATCTGGAGCTCTGAGAAAGGAAAACCAACACAGGGTGCTGACTGAGAGAATTTATGGTTCATCAATTCTCCATTCCCTATTGAGATCAATGTCCCCACCACAGCTCACACAAAGACCTAGTCCACGCCACTGGTTTGAAGTGATGTAAAATTAAAAGGTCCTTTTTCAAAGATCTCATTCCAGAAAGCCAAAGCCAAGTAAAATACACAATTACTTCCAAGCTGAATACCTCGCCTGGCAAGCTTTTCCACTCTCCAGCTGTACGCTGGACTTCTTGTCTCAATGCATTAATTGACTTTTAAATCCAAGCTTTATTGTTTCTTCTATAGGGAAATGCTTCCAAAATTTAAAAGAAAAAAATTAAAAGCTTTCTCACATACAGAACGCAGTAATAACTTGGGGTCTGAGAAGGTCTAAAATCAAACCACTATTTTCTTTTAACCCTTGGCAGTTCTGAACAGAAAGAGTAGGCTCTATTCCCCTAGCTAGGATGTTTATCGAGAACACCACATTTGCAGGGAAGTTGCTTTGGGTTTGAATTTCAGCTCTGTCACTTACCAACTGTGAGCTCTTAGAAGCTCACTCGCTTTTCTGAGTCTCAATTTCCCTGTCTTTAATGGAGATGATAATAAGCCCTTCCTTTTGAAGTAGTTGTGAGGCTTAAGCGAACAAGGCAGTGCCAGTGCCAAGCACAGGACTCAGCTCACAGTAAGAGCTCAAGACACAGCGGCTGGCTATTTAGTTAATTGGTTATTTCTCTGCTATGGGGCAACCCAGCTGACAAAGGCAGATGCAAGCAGAGCTTGGAAGGTCAGAGTTCTTATTGGATTCTGATTTCCACTGGGCCACCAGCCTTCAGAGATGCCTCCCTGGTGATGCTCAGAGAAAGGTAAATGAAAGGAAAGTCCAAGAGCAAATAAAAATAATCTCAATCAATCAATAGATACTAGTCAATGCTTTCCAGACATACATTAATGTATTCTTTCACTGCCTCCACAAATCCCAAGCTCGCTTCCAAATGTCATAAAGATTAATATAAGGAGAGGACAAGAGTTGGGCGCCTTGCTGTGTGTTTGCCCACCTGGGCTTCTTCTTCATCCCTCCAACAGGGAGATATCCTGGCAGTGAGTAGACAGGAATCTCAAAGGCTGTTGAGAAATTCTTATTTTCATTGCCTTGTTTTCCATGTCAATTCAACCATGGGAAGTTATCCTGATGTAAATCTTACCAGTTTCCCTCACCCATCTTGATCCCCACCTGGAATACTGGTAAAGAGATGACAAAATTTCCTGAGACAAATCACGTACAGATTTGAGGTGGATTGTGAGGCTGAGCTCATGGTTGTGGGGTTCATGAGTCTGGCACAGGTTCCTGAATGTAAGCAAGAGCCCTCAGATTAGTTTTTTTCTCATCCGATAATCATAGCTACTTAGAAAACAGAAGAGTGCCTAGCTTGGTACCTGGCATGTGATAGGCACTCAATAAACATTTCCTTAACTAAGTTGGACTGGAAAATGGTTTTCAAATGAGCTTTACTCATGCACACACACACATACACACAACCACACACACACAGTCTTATGCTTGTACCTGCTCCAATACATCATTTAAAAGGAATGAAGCACTAATATTGCTGTAACGTGGGTGAACCTCAAAAACATTCTGCTAAGATATTATGCTAAGTGAAATGAGCCAGTCACAAAAGGTCATATATTGTAGGATTACATTTCTATGAAATATCCAGAATAGGTAAATCCTTAGAGACAGAACAGAGGTTGGTGGTTGCCAAGGGCTAGGGGAGTTGGGAATAGGGAGTGACTGTCCAATGGCTAGGGATGTCCTTTGGGGGTGATAAGAATATTTTGGAACTAGATAGAGGCGGTGGTTGCATAATATTGGGAATGGTCTAAATGCCACTAATTTGTGCATTTTAATGGCTAATTGTATGTTTTATGAATTCCACCTCAATTTTTTAAAAAATGAAGTCTCCTTTCTTTTTTTTTTTTTTTTTTTAAGATCCTCTTTGAGTGTTCTTGGTCTGCCTAACCTTCTTTTCCAACAGCGTTAGATCAGGTTTTACAGAACTGAACCTTATAGAAATTGGGGAGCTCACTTAAAAATGCAAAGCTATACAAAATCGAATACAAAAGTAAATATTTAATTGGTGTGAAAAAAGAAATTATGACAAAGTATAAATTTTAAAAAGCTAATACTACAAACATTAAAAAATCCATCCAAAAAGAAAGCATGCTATCTTTATTAATTCTTTGCTTGGCATGCATCCACAATAGATTTTCGTACATTTTTAACTACATATGTTTTGATTACCTCTTTGATCACCTCAAATATTTTATAATATTATCTATGGAAGAAATGGAAAAATAATCCAGTCTTCTTGTAGCACAACTGATTAAACTTTGTATTTTTATTCTTAGTTTAGAAAAATTCCTTTCAGCTTGCAATTCAGTACTGGTAATGTTATACAAATTACAGGATTGTGGCAAAATTTAAGAACACCTCTATTAAGTTTATTTCATATAGAAATTGTAAGACTGGAGAGCTTTGAAGTTTTCTTGCATGTCACTTATGTAGTGACTACATTAAAAAAAAAGAAAGAAAGAGAGAAAGAAAGAAAAAAAAGAATTAAAAAAAAGAATGAAGGAGAGGAAGAAAGAGGAAGAAGAAGAGGGAGAGAGAACAGGGGTGTTGCTTTATTGCCCGGGCTAGAATGCAGTCTAAAAATGGGTATGCCAATAATTGTGCTTAATAACGGAGACATGAAAAAATAATATTATCCATAGTGACTACATTTAAATACTCTCACACACTTTCTGTGCCAGGCACCCTAGGAGGAGTTCAGTTGCCAGATTAGCTCTGTCCCTGAATATTGTGTTGGGACATTGGTAAGTCAGCCCAGTGGATAGAGGAAGTATTCCTGGAAGCCATCTCAGCTACAGAACAGCCAGTCAATACAAAAGTACACAGCCGTGACTTCAAACCACATAAATATTAATATGCCGCACTAAACACAGACCAAATGTAACTCCAACTCAGTTTCCCCCTAGCAGGATGCCAAGAATGCCTGTGACCCCTTAAGCAAGAGAAGGAAATATGACACCCTGAGGAAGGACGAAAGTGGAAAAGAGCAACAGTCCTAATCTAGCTTCATTCAAATATCTTAACTTTGCAAATTTTGAAAAGCAAATGACGTTATGTTCTATAGCTTGGATATTTGTCCCGGCCCAAATCTTATGTTGAATTGTAATTCGCAATGCTGCAGGTGGGGCTTCACAGGAGGCGTGTCTGGATCATGGGGGCAGATCCCTCATGGCTCAGTGCTATCTTCCTAATAGTGAGTTCTCTGGAGATGGGGTTGTTTAAAAGTGTGCCCCATTCCCAGCAACCCCTTCACGCGCTCGCTCCCTCTCTCTCTCTCTCCTGCTTTCTCCATGTGATATGCCTGCTCCCACTTTACCTTCTGCCATGAGTCAAAAAAAGCTCCCCAGGCCTCCCGAGAAGCCAAGCCAAGCAATGCCAGTGCCATATATATACAGCTCTCAGAACCTTGAGCCATTTAAACCTCTTTTCTTCATAAATTGCCTGGTCTCAGGCATTTCTTTATAGCAACACAAGAATGGCCTAATACAATGTGAACATTGCTGGATCCCCTCTATGCTTGTGCAGGTGAGAGTCCAGGGACTTAAGCTTCACTGTAGAGGGGGGGAGCATGTAGCATCTTACCTTGTTTTTATTCTTTCTTAAAAATAAATGTTTAATTTTTAAGAAAATAAAACATGCATATAGAAATTTTAAAGCCAAACAGTACTAAAGCTTATTATAAAAAGAGCATAATTTTTCCCTCTCCTAACTTAGCCCAATTCCTGATCTTCACAAGTCCCTACTTTCAACTCTTACAGTCACTTTTCCTGGTATGTATGTCATTGTTTCAAAATAGTATGCTTTTTCTGATGTCTTTGGAATTACACACTTCAGACATTACCTATTTGCTTCCTGTTGTTGGAAACGAACATTTTATTCTCTTTCACCAATAACTCACCCTGTTTCTTCCTCCTTCCCCTACCCCATACCAACAGCTTCTCACCAAACTTGGAGTAGAATCCAAGCTACTTTCTCTAGATGACAAGGCCCCGCTTGATCTGACCTGTGCCTTTTTCTCTGGCCTCATCATCCACCACTCTCCCCTATGCCCACTACAACCCAGCCACATTCACTGTGTTCTGGCATCTCAGAAATGCCAAGCCTGTTCCTGCCTTGAAGCACCTGCTTGTTAACTTTCTCCATGATCCTATCGTTCCATTCTCATTCCCAAACACTTGTTTCTCTCCACTTTGTTGTATTTCAGTTGCATTCTTTTCTTTTACTCTATTCCATTTTTTTATAAGTTGACTCCACTTTTTTTTTAACAAGTCATCATCCTCATTCATTCATTTAACAGATATATTTGCTAGGCCTTAAACTAGGTACACGGAATATAGTTAATGAATAAAAGAGGTACTGTGTTTATTTACACAAGCCTTACAGTCTTGTAGGGAAAACCAACAGAAAGAGGAATTCGCATGAGGTGTGATGAGTATCATGTATGAGAAGTTCATAGGAAGAGTACAAATAGTCCTACCCAGTCCAAGATACCAGTGAAGGTGTCCGAGGAGAAGTGGCGTTTACACGGAGACTTGAAGAATGGACAGAGCAGCCCAGTAGAGTGGGTGGGGAAGAGCACTCCAGGGAAAAGCAAGTTCAAAGATGTAGAGGAAAAATAGAGTGGTGCAATCGAGGTACTGAAACAGGTCCGGTTAAATTTTCAGCCTGAATCTCTGCCTAGGGAAATGAGACATCCGCTGTTCCCAGCTTACCTCTGGCAGCAATAATTTATTAATATTAAGCTTTCAATAAATAACAGTCTTCATTATTCATACACTGTGAAATAAAGTAGAAGGCATTACTAGTTGCCAAGAATATACATCTGCAAGGATGAGTCCTAAATCCAAGTGAAATCATGATCCTTCAAATTAATCATCCTGACTACTTGCCTTTAGGAAAGAAACTGTCATATTGACTGCTCCAGAGAGTGGATCAACCTAATAGTTTTGACTACCAGGAATGCTACCTATGATGCAAGAATGCCAAAATAATTACAGTAGTAGAAGGAACCAAATTCTTAGTACTTGCATACCATTTTTCTCATCTTCACCATAACTCTACAAGATGGGTGTTATGATTCCTCTTGTATGCATGAGGAAACTTAGCTCAGGGAAGTTAAGCAATTTCCTTAAGGTCACATTGCCAAAAAAATAACCAAGTTCAAATGTTCTCATTCCAAGTCCAGTGCTGTGTCCATACTACCACACTGGCAAAGTGGGCTTTCTAGAACCCTCCATTAATCTTTCTTAAGATCCCTTTGTGACCCCTGTCTAAGCAGAGAGTGCCATCATTCTGACCCCCCTTGCTACATTTTAGGTAATTCTCCAAGCTCTGAAGGTGTTTTTTGTTTTCTATTTCTTTTCTCCCTTCCATCAAAACTTACCTGTCCTGATTCTTCCCTTAGTGCCCTACCAGTAAAAGCAGTGTGTATCGTAGATTAAAGGTCAGAAAACTAGGCTAGATACCTGAATTTGTTCACTTCTAGACATTTAGTCTCCACATCTATAAAATAAATTATTGCACATATTTAGATGGGATCATAGATATAAAAGCTCTATAGAAATCACTGTGAGGGAGCAGATAGGATGAGCTCATTCAAATAAAGCTTTAGTGGCTGCTAATGACTTAATGAGGTTTGCATTTGAAGTGAGGACCTTCATTGCCTTGTCCTTTGTAGGGACATGGATGAACCTGGAAACCATCATTCTCAGCAAACTGACAGAAGAGCAGAAGATCAAACACCGCATGTTCTCACTCATAGGCGGGTGTTGAACAATGAGAACACATGGACACAAGGAGGGGAGCACTACACACTGGGGTCAGTTGGGGGGAAACAGGGGAGGGATGGTGGGGAGTTGGGGAGAGATAGCAAGGGGAGAGATGCCAGATGTAGGTGATGGGGAGGAAAGCAGCAAATCACACTGCCACATGTGTACCTACGTGTGTACTCTGCAACAATCTTGCATGTTCTTCACATGTACCCCAAAACCTAAAATGCAATAAAATAAATAAATGGAAAAAAAAAAGAGAGAGAATAACTCAAGCTAGCATTTCAGATCTTCAACAAGCCACAGTAGAAGGTACTCCTTGGAATAAGATTATGGCATCAAAGGCCAGGGGTTTGAGACCAGCCTGGACCATACAGGAAGACCCTGTTTCTATTAAAAAATAATGAGCCTGGTGCAGTGTCATATGCCTGTATTCCCAACTACCTAGGAGGTTAAGATAAGAGAATCACTTGAGGCCAGGAGTTCTAGGCCACAGTAAGTTATCATGGCACCACTGCCGCCTCTTAAAAAAAAAAAAAAAGGAAATAAATTCTTTTCTAAGCTAGGAAATATGTTTATTTAAAAATTTTCAAGGATAGTCACTCTCAAGTCATGGTAGAGGATGAAAGAAAGGAGAGTCTCTTGACCAAAAGACCCATGAAGACTCTACCACAGGAGTCCAGCTGAGTTCATTGCTTTCTAATTCCCAAGCTAACCCAAGGGAGAAGAAGTCATTACATGAAAGAGATACTTGCACATGCATGTTTATAGCAGCACAATTCACAATTGCAAAAGTGTGGAACCAACACAAATGCCCAGCAATCAACGGGTGAATAAAGAAACTGTGGCATATATATATATTTACAGATATATATATTATATATCTAATATATATTAGATATATTAGATATTATATAGCTATAATTTATATAATTTATCTATAATTTATATATATAAATTATAGATACATATCTATAATGTATAAATTATAGATATATATTATATATAATCTATAATATAGATTATATATACCTATAAATATATATATATTTCTGTGGCATATACATAATATAGATATATGTAATATATGTGGCATATATATTATATATATTAAATATAAAAACTGTGGCATATATATATTTTAGACATAAATAATATACATATATTATAGATATATATAAATATATATGATCAGATACTACTCAGCCATATAAAAGAATTACTTAATGGCATTTGCAGTGACCTGGATGAGATTGGAGACTATTATTCTAAGGAATTAACTCAGGAATGGAAAACCAAACATCATATGTTCTCGCTCATAAGTGACCTCAGCTATGGGGATGCAAAGGCATAAGAATAACACAATAGACTTTGGGGACTCAGGGGGAAAGGGTGGGAAGGGGGTGAGGGATCAAAGACTAAAATAGGGTGCAGTGTATACTGTATACTCCTCAGGTGACGGGTGCACCAAAACCTCACAAATCATTGCTAAAGTACATATTCATGTAACCAAATACCACCTGCTCCCCAAAAACCTATGGGAATAAAAAAATTGGAAAAAAAAACAAGAGGAAGACTGTTGGCTAAGCTGCCAGATGTGACTGGTATAACCTATGAACAAGATCTAATGATCACTTGGAATAGAAGAAGAAAAGAGAAGCAAAGGAGTTGAGGGTATCTCTAAGGCTTGGGAGACTAAATGGATGATGATCCCATTAGCAGAGACTGGCATCACTGGTAGGTTATTATTCCAGAGACTCGCTGCACTCAGTGTTTTATTGCTCCTATAATGACCCTGTGCCCTTATTAATGCCTTTCCCTCTTACTTATGCCTGCCATCTTCTGTTCACTTCCCCACCCCTTTCCTTATACACAGATAGAAAACTCATGTAAATTCTCTCTCTCTCTCTCTCCCCCTCTCCTGCTAGCCACTCAGCAGCATAGTGCCTTACTCATGCTTACTCATGTGTATTGACTCTAAACCTGTAACTGTCCATCTCAGTTCACAAACAGGTTCAAGGATAGCCCAAGAATCAGCCAGAGCAACTTACTAAAAAGTTAAATTTCTGTTGACCACTCCTGTGGCTTCTGATTCAGTGGGCTTGAGAGGTCACCAGGCTTGGGGACCACAGTGAAAAATGACTTATTTCACTAGGTAGGAACAGTAGGTAACAGAAACATGTCAAAGATGCTAACGGAAACCAAGGCCAGCCCTGTTTGAATGCTTCTAAACATCCCCCAGTAACACAAAGTATTTGGAAATTCAGGGCTTGGTGTTTGATGAGAAACAGGATGCTGTTGCACTGATGCCTTTCTAGTCTTTACTCTAAATGTGATCTTTTATCAGAGGCACATATGTTTTCAATACCTTCACATGTGGCTGCAGTTAGACCAGGAAACAAATTCCCTACTAGTTGAAAGGTTTGGCCTCTCTTTCACGCCCACTGAGCATCAATTTCTATCCTCTGTTGGAAAGACCCCAGGGAAATAATTAATCAGCCTGCCTGCTTGCAACACTTCCAGGGCTTGGGTCACAAGAAGTGCACTGTTCCCAACAGATGGCAGAGCAACAGCCTGGAGACCCTCTCCCTCCTCCAGCCACCACTGCCTCTGTGGTCAGCAGTGCCTGCCCGGCTACGTCCATAAACCTCCCAGCACAGCTCTGTGGCTGTAAGGAGAAATCCTTCCTTCCCACATCCCTAGGGCTTTTCTCTGATCCTCCTGGGTAATCTGCATTTTAGTTTGAGGTCTTAGCCAAGCAAGTACGGTGGGTGATATCATTTATACCCTGGAATTAGGCACAGATTTGTCTTCAGGTGATCAGGCCCCATTAGCTGCCTCAGTCTAATCTATTAATACATGACTGGCAGCTGGTGCAGATGGTGTAGCGTGAACTGAGTGTATCAAAGGCCCTCAGTTCTTTGCCCTCCTTAGAGCCACAGTCTTGGCCATATGAATTTGTAGTTTCTCCCACTAACGTCTTTGAAAATGGACTGACGTTAGCACTGGCTTTGGCCAACAGTATATTCACAAATGTGGCACAAGTGGAAATGTTAAACTACACTTGAGTGATTGGGCTTGCTCCCTTATGTGCTCTTGCATCATGTTTGGGTTAGCTTGGTGAAAGATGGAAAATACTGAGTCACCCCAGTCGTCTCACCTGAGGCCATTCTAGATTAGCTGACATCCAGCCAACCCCAAGACGTGGGAAGGAGCCCAATCAATATCAGCAGAAGACACTTGGCCAACAATGCCAAACATGTCAGCAATAAATGCTTATTGGCGTATGCTGCTGAGGTTGTATGGGTTGTTATATGACATAATTATGGCAATATATCATTGATCCATGGTCCAAAAATCAAAGAAAACACTAATCTTATAGTATCAAGTCCAAGCTTGTCAGCAGAGAATGCAAAGTCTTCATATTCTAACCACACACATTTCTCCTCCCTCCTTGCCCAACACTACTTACATACACCTGTGCGCTAGCCATGCCAAAATACTGTCAGTTAACCAAAGAACAGGGATATTTCATATTTCCATACCTTTTCTCATGCTGTTCCCTCTGCTTGAAATGCCCTTCCACTCATGAGCCTCTTCATCTTTCATAGGTGTTCTCTGAACATATAACTTGCACCATCCCTATGGCTAATATATAGCCCTACTGTTAAGTTTAACTCTTGGCATAATATTCATTTACATGACATAAACTTTTTATATAATTGTACCTATAATGCAGAAACTGAGTCATATGCACCATTTTGCCACTGGTGCTCAATAAAAGATCATTCGATGAACAGTTAAATACATAAGATGCATAGAATTGAGAGAGAGCTGGAAAGGGCCACCAGGAAGTGTGGTTGGCCATGGTGTTGAGTTGTAAAAGCACTAAATCAGAACCCATTCTATTTGTCAATAACTTCAACTAATCTGGAGAGACGATGTATAGTTTGGATCCATGAGAGGTGGGTCTATTACCTGCTGCTTCCAAGCTACGGATCTTGGGCAAGGGAATTATGATATTATATGGGAACATCTGCCTGCTCATCATATCAGATGATTGACATTGTGTATCTCAGAAAAAGCCACTGGTTAATTTTCAGAAATACAACAAACAGCTTAGCATGACATTCAAGACCCTTTGTAATCTGAGCCCCAAGTTGTCATTGCTGTATAGAGTATTGAGATGATTATTTTATGGTTGAGCCACAGTGCCCAGATATTTGATCAATTTGAGTCAGTCCAGTAATGGTGGACTCTGAGTCAAGCAGATGATTATCAATAATGTGGGTGGACCTCATCCAATCAGCTGAAGGCTTTAATAGCACTAAGACTGACCTCGTCTGAGCAAAAAGGAATTCTGCCAGCAGACAGTCTTTGGAC
The DNA here is from genome assembly GCF_009761245.1 of Sapajus apella. Taxonomy (NCBI): domain Eukaryota; kingdom Metazoa; phylum Chordata; class Mammalia; order Primates; family Cebidae; genus Sapajus; species Sapajus apella. The sequence goes on from NW_022436943.1 coordinate 46,011,731, forward strand.
TTGAACTACCATTCTTTCATGGGTCTCCAGCCTGCCAGCCTACCCTGAAGATTTAGGACTTATGAAGCCTCCAAAACCTTGTGAGTCGATCCTTAAAATAAATCTCTCTATTAATATATACATACCTTGCTGGTTTTATTTCTCTGGAAGACCCTAACACTGGTCTTGATAAGATCATGGGCTCTATATCAGAAATAAGGGTTCAAGACCTGGATCCAACATCTACCAACTGTGTATGTTGGAAAAGTTTCTCTCTCTAGGCCTCAGTTTCCTCTTTTTTAAAATTGTAATAATAATAGCCTCCTCAATTCTTGAGCCATAGATTACACGGCATGTAATCTGGTATCTCCATCCATTTGCTTCTGCTACTTCCTTGCCTGTCATAATTTTTCCTTATCTAATGTCTACTTAGATACATGTTACTTTTCCTTCCATATCTGTGGTGGTTTTAAAAACATGTCTACTAATTATTTGATATTCCTTCCTTCACATTTAATTCCCTCCTCTTCAGTATAGGCAGAACTTAATGGGTTGCTCCTAATGAACAGACTATGACAGAAGTAATAGAACATCCCTTCCCAGATTAGGTTATACAATTACTGCCATTTCCATCTTGCTCTGTCTGTCATCACTTACTATGGGAGAAGCCAGCTGCCTGGCCATGCATGGCCACATGGAGAAGCCCGTGGAAAGGAACTGAAGCACCCTGCCAACAGCCATGTGATTGAATGTGGAAGGACATTCTCCAGCCCGTTCATGACTTCAACCCCAACCAACAACTTTACTGTAGCCTCAAGAGCCCCTGAGGAAAGATCACCCAGGTAAGGTACTCATGAGGGCTTGAGCCTCAGAAACTGACTAAGATAACAAATATTTTTTATTTCAAGCAAAGAAAAAAATTCAATGGATAGGCCATCAATGGACGAATGGACAAAGAAAGTGAGCTATATATATAAAATGGAGTATTACACAGCCAAAAGAAGAAATGCAGTACTTACACACGCTACAGCGGACATGAACCTCAATAGCATGATGCTAGTAAAAGAAGACAGACACAAGAGGTTACATATTGTGTGATTCATTTATATAAAATTCCCGTAATAGGTAAATCTGTAAAGACAGAATGCATGTAAGTGATTGCCAGGGAATGGGGAGAGAGGAAAATGAAGAGTGACTGCTAAATGATCTTAGGGTCTTCTTTGGGACTGATGAAAATGTTTTAGGACTAAATAAAGGTGGTGGCCTTTATCTAACTAGGGTGATTTATTGAGAATTACTAAATACCACACTACAGTGGTTAATGCTATATTATATGAATTTCACTCCATTTTTTTAGCGCAATGATTATCTATTTGTTTAGTGAATAGAGAACTGTTAGTGAGCTTAAAATAGAGAACTAGTGGTGAATTTTGAAGACATACATGAAGAAATTACCTAGAATGCAGAACAGAGAGAGAAAAAGTTGGGAAAAGTGAGCCAGGGGTTAAGAAACTTAAATAGAATGAGAACATCTGACAAATACCTAATCAAAGCTCCAGAAGGAGAAAATAAAGACAAATAAAAATGTTACATAAAATGTGATAAAAAGAAAAAACTCACTTCTTATATATATAATGACACTTTAGATTCTGGGGTACATGTGCAGATCATGCAGAGTTGTTGCACAGATACACACATGGCAATGTGGTTTGCTGCCTACATTCCCCCAATCACCTATATCTGGCATTTCTCCCCATGTTATCCCTCCCCAGCCTCCCTACCCCACACTGTCCCTCCTCTAGTCCCCCCCAACAGACCCCAGTGTGTGATGCTCCCCTCCCTGTGTCCATGTGTTCTCATTGTTCAACACCCACCTATGAGTGAGAACATGCAGTGTTTGATTTTCTGTTCTTGTGTCAGTTTGCTGAGAATGATGGTTTCCAGACTCATCCATGTCCCTACAAAGGATACAAACTCATTGCTTTTTATGGCTGCATAGTATTCCATGGTGCATATGTGCCACATTTTCCTTGTCCAGCCTATCATCGATAGGCATTTGGGTTGGTTCTAGGTCTTTGCTATTGTAAACAGTGCCACAATGAACATACATGTGCATGTGTCTTTATAACAGAATGATTTATAATCCTTTGGATATATACCCACTAATGGGATTGCTGGATCAAATGGAATTTCTATTTCTAGGTCCTTCGGGAAGCACCACACTGTCTTCCACAATGGTTGAACTAATTTACACTCCCACCAACAGTGTAAAAGTGTTCCTATTTCTCCACATCCTCTCCAGCATCTGTTGTCTCCAGATTTTTTAATGATCGCCATTGTGACTGGCGTGAGATGGTATCTTAATGTGGTTTTGATTTGCATTTCTCTAATGACCGGTGATGATGAGCATTTTTTCATATGTTTGTTGGCATCATATATGTCAACTCACTTCTTTTTTATTCTAACCACAACTGCTTTCATTGCTTATATTCTAGGATGTATTTACCATTTCATGGCCTGTGCTTTTACATATTATAAGCATAGTTCATGTTATTACATGGTTCTCTTAATTATCATTTTACTAGTATATAACATTCTACTATGTGGTTTTATAACAATTTAATAAACTATTCTATTGTTTAGACCAAGGGTCAGCAAACTATAGTCCATGAGGTAAATCTGGCCCATCACCTTTTTTCATATGGTTTCCAGGCTAAAAACAGCGTTGACATTTTTAAATGTTAGAAAAGAAATCAAAAGAATAATATCCCATGATGTGAAAATTATATGAAATTCTAACTTAAGCTTTTTAAAGAGAGTTTTATTGAAATAGAGCCATACTTATTCATTTACACATTATCTATGGCTTCTTGAACAATAGCAAAACTGAGTATTAGAGAAAAATGCTGCATAATTCAAAAAGCCTAAAATATTTACCATCTTGCCCTTTGCAGAAAAGGTTTGCCAACCTCTGGTTTATACAATTCCAATTTCTCACCACTAGAAAACAATACTCCCATGACACCTTTGTGAATAACTCTCTCCTTCTTTCAGATTATTTTCTTGGGATAAACTCCCAGAAGTGGGTGTGAGTCAGAGTATGAGTACTTTGCTGGCCCTCTATATGTGACGCCAAATTGCCTTCCACAGGATTGTACCAATTTTCACTGGCCCCAGAAGTGTTTGAGAATGCCAGTTGCTGTGCACAGTACTTCGAAGATGCAGTACCTAGCCCTGGAATGTTCTGAAGCCTTAACCGCTCCCATTCTTAGAAGTGGCCACATGTATGACTGTGCATTTTATCACAATCCAATCTAAAATGCAGACACATCCCGCAGACAGTTGCTTTGTGAAAGAAGGTACCCGTGACTTAAAATTCTCAGGACTGAGGCTTGTCATCTTCATTTTCTGACACAACAAATACTTCTTTGCATCATCATTATCTTTCATAGGACCAATTCATGAGTAGGCGCATAATCTCAGTTTCTAGAGGCAAATTAATAAAGTCTCTTCATTCTGGAGACGAGTATGACTTAGAAAAAAAAAGTCAAATGTTCATCAACCTTTCACATTTCCATTCTATGTGTTTCTCTGCCCTGGACTGAATTGTATGAATCCCCCCAAAAATTCCTATGTGGAAGCCTTACCCCCCAATATGATGGGTTTAGGGAGTGAGGCCTTTGAGAGGTAATTAGATTCAGATGAGGTCATGAGGGTGCAGCCCTAATGACATGATTAGTACCCTTAGAAGCAGGGACATTAGAAGGCTCTTATTCTCTCTCTGTCATGCCGGGACACGCTATCTGCAAGCCAGGGAGAGGGCCCTCACTGGGAAACAAATCAGCTGGCACCTTGATCTTGGACTTCCCAGCCTCTAGAACTGTGAGAAATAAATGTGTATTGTTTAAGCCACGTGGTCAGGTATTTTATTATAGCAGCCTGAACTGACTAAGACATTCCCCAATACTCTCATTTTCAACATAAAGAAGCAAATGTTCAGGGTGAGATATTTATTGTACGAAATCACTTGGCTAATTAATAATACGTGTATGACAGGAATCTCCTTCAAGAGTTTCTGCCATTGTCCTCTGTAGTTCATTGGTGTAGGAAACAATACTGAATAAATCGAGCTCCCCAGTTAGATTTTTCTTGGTTATGCACAATGATGCATTAACCTAACAGTGATCAAATTTGAGGGACCGAAGTTCTGATTAGCCTCAATTTTATGGATTTGTAACCACGCAACAGGATTTCCTTGCCTCCTGCCCAGATAGAGCTGATTTATCAAGACGGAGGAATTCCAATAGATAATGAGTTTAATTCACACAGAGCCAGCGTTTCATTCAAATCAGTCTCCCCGAGAACTCAGGGACTGGGGATTTTTAAGGAAAATTTAGTGGCAAGGGAGCAAGGAGGGGGGAATGCTGATTGGTGGGGTCAGGAGTAAAAAATCATAGGGCCCTTGAAGTGGGTTCTTCTTGCTGTATTCAGTTCCTGGGTGGAATCACAGAACTGGTTGAGCCAGGTTACCAGTCTGGGTGGTGCCAGCTAGTGCATCAGAGGGCAGGGCCTGAAAAATATCTCAAGCACCAATCAGGTTTTACAATAGTGATGTTTTCTCTAGGAGCAACAGGGGAGGTTTAGAATCTTGTGGCCTCTAGCTGTATTTCTCCTAAACCATGATTTCTAGTCTTGTGACTAATTTGTTAGTCCTACAAAGGCAGTCTGGTCGCTGGGCAAGAGAGGGTTTGTTTTGAGAAAGTGCTGTTATCATCTTTGTTTCACCGTTAAACTGTAAACTAAGCTCCTCCCAAAGTTAGTTAGGGTTATACTCAGGAATGAACAAGGGCAGGTTGCAGGTTAGAAGCAAGATGGAGTCAATTAGGTCAGATCTCTTTCACTGTAATTTTTGCAAAGGTGGTTTCATATCCACGTACTATACTTGAGGAGTCACAAATGTGCAGACAAGAAATTTTTATCCAACAATAAGAAGGCAATAATTTCTCATTTTAAATCCTTGCAGTTATTGCCATGGCATATCTAAAATGATGAGGAGGGCACAAAGAGGAGGAGCAGTAAGGAGCAGGCAACTCAAGTCACTTGAATATGCAGCACGTGTCCCCTGTGAGATGGTGCTCATAATTTTTTTTTTCTTTTCATCGTCTATGTTGAAGACAATTGACAATTTTATTTGTCACAGAACAGTAGAAGCAATCACTTAATTTTTTCAACTTATGTAGCTAGGCTTGTCATGTCCTTCTGACAGTTCTGCCACATTTCCAAAAGTCGCAAATGCTTTTCTAGCAGGAAAACGAGTGTGTTTTCCTCCCTACCCCACCTCCGCAGGCCTGCTGTCACTAGGCCCATTCCCGAGACTACCTTGACAAGCTCTGGAAGCAAATCAAAGGGAAGAAACCCCCGACCCCGGCCCCCAGCACTTGCCAGCACATATCCTGTCAGCTTCTGCTGGCTGGCATGAGCAATCACAGGCATGTTTCTGCTTCAGCGACCCCTGACTCCTGCATGAATCTCCTCTGAAATGTGTCCAGGAAAAAGAGCCGGAACTACAGACTTAACTTCTGTCCCTACCGTACAGATTTCATTAGCAAATCCACTTGAAAAAACCTCCCCTCCCCCTGATCAATCTGTACACAAAGGCAGCAATTGAGCCTCACGCCTGGAAATCAAAGTGTGGATTATTGAATATCAAAGCTGTCACTGGGGTACCCTGGCCCTCCAGCCTGCTCCTCTCCTCCCTCCGTAGGCTGCCTTCTCCCTTTGACAGCTTCTACCTAGATGCCCAAACCTCCCTCCTGGATTGTTTTCTCACTCATAATTAAATTCTGAATGCATCTAGTTCACAAAGGATCCTTGGTAACACTTAATCAACAAGTGCTTACTGAGCACCTACTATGGCATTCTGGCTATCTCTGAGGATTTAAAAACTAGTAAAATATAGCCCTTGCTTATAGTCTAGAGAGTGAGAAAGAAATAGAAAAAAATAAACAAAATTGTATACACAGTTATGGTGCAACCTAATAAGTACTATAACATACATCTAAGGTGTATTTGTTTTTCCTAACTCATTGTGTATGTGATCCAAAGATCTGGGTTTTCGAGATCTAAAAAGAAGCATTCAAATCTCAGCTCTACTATATAACATTGGGGAAAATTACTTAGTTTATCTAGGCCTCTATTTCCTCATCTCTGAAATGGACGTTAAAATGATACTAGGTTAAAAGAATCTGTGTAAAACTTAAATAAGATAATATTTGTGATTGCCCCCTGTAAGTCCTAAAGAACCTAGGAATCCTAAAAAACTTTAGGAACCTCTAGTTTTGTGTAGTCTCTGCACAAAGCCCTGCCCAGCATGTCTGCTACATTGAACAGAAAGGGGAAGACAGGAACATGCTCCAGACATGGAAGAGAGGCTAAGCCTTCACTTCTTCACCCTGGGAAGGTAAAGTCTTATGTCAGCCCTGTGAAGGAGGGTCTGGCAGTCTGTTTCACACAGCAAGTAAAAAGCAAAGTAAAAAAAGTAAAAGGGCAGAGCTGTGTGCACCAGAGGCCCCAGGTTAAGCCTAAGCTGTTCTCTTCTCATAGGTCTGGTTATGCCTCAAGGATGGATTGTGGTGAGGAGGAGCAATGAGTCTATTTTGTGGCTTGTATCGCAAGAGAGAAAGAAGCTACAAGTTGGATCCACATATCCCCATCTTCAAGTCAGAGGAGAGTCTGAGGCTACCCAGGACCTTTTCTGTGTTGGGCTGCCACCTTGGCCCCCCGTACCTGTCACCTGAGCTTTAGAGAGAGGGGGCTTCAAGAAACAAAAGAGCCACTTCCACAATCAGTCACACTGAGCCATAACACAAGGTGGTCCTACACTGAGACAGAAGTAATATCAGGTGTTAGAAATAAATTTTTGATGACACAAATGAAATAGCAACTTGAACCTAAATTTTCTCAGCAAGGCAATTTACTTCTATAAAAGGGTGCATCTCCTGGATGGAGCAATGGTGAGAGTATATTTGAACAAGGGAGGGGGAGGTAGTCTTATCCCTGATGCAGGTAGCCCCTACTACTGTGTTGCTCCCCTATTGGCTAGGGTGGGACCACACGGTCCAAGCTAATCCAATTGGCTATTTTAAAGAGAGCAGGGGTACGAGTCAGAGTGGTGGGATGAGCAGTTTTGGTGAGAAAGATGGTTACAGAACAGGTGACTAAAGGTGACTCAGGTCAGAACAGGTGACCAAGAGTGACTCAGGATGGAGCAGGTAATCAGGGATACAGATGTGAACTACTGATTAGAACTAACGGGAAAGTTGTTTACTGAAACTAGAGGCAAGGAGACAAAGAGAATGAGGTAAACTTTAAAATGGAGAACAAAGAACAAGGAAACTGAACATACTGATGTACTGATTTCTTGAAGAGAAAGTTAGAACTCACTGTATTTAACACAGGTGACCCAAAAGTGGAGGAGGGGTCTCCTCACTCCACTGAGGAGCATGGCAAGGCTTCTGCAGCCCAGCCATAGTGGTGCTGAGTGATCAGGGGCTGGCCCAGCTATGGCTTGCTGGCAAGGCAACTTAGCCTCAGAGGCCTGGGCTAGGGACATCGTCTCAGGAATGCAGATCCTGAACCAGAGCAGGAGAACAAAAAAAGGGCAGGCGGCGTGGCGACAGGACTGAGCTTCTAACCACACAGGAGCCATCGCCTGAGCTTCCCAGAGACTTGGAGGGAACTCTCAAGGGACCTGGCGGGAGGGAATCAGAGCCACACAAAAAGCAAGATCCCTGCTGTTACTGTGACTTTTTTTTTCCCCCTCAGTTTGGAGCAGCCTGCCACACCCAAATTGCAGCTACTCTTAGGTGTGTTAAAAGTAGATTCTTGAGAGCAAACCTGTTGTCGTGGAAATTCCATCTGGGAGTAAAGGAAAAGCAAAAGAAACCCTGCTCCTCATCTCCCTGCCTTGCCTAGAAGTTTTCACGGGTAAGGCTAAAGGTCAGAGTCCATTGCAGTGACAGAGGAGGGACACCTAGAGGTAGATGTGGGCAGGAAGGGAGAGGAGAAAGGCTGCCCAGAGATGGGAGAGGGGCTGTGCAGGAAGAGAACATGGAAAGTGTTCACTGGCAAAGAAGTGCAGGGCAAGGGCCTGGATGCACTTGCTATTCCAAAACTGCCCTGAAGAAATTCAGCTTTATGTCTCTAATTAGGACAGCGGTGCAGGCAGCCTGTGGGGTGAGTGGATAGCCTCACCACAAAGCACAAGGTCTCTCTGTCCATTGCTGAAGGATGTGAGGCACTGCTCTTGTGTCCGGGATCATGATTGGCCGGCTCCTGCTGGAAGCACAGATCTGAAGGAACGCACATCACAACCTCCAAAGTCAAACATCTGGGTCTTCAGAAGAAGACAGGCTGCCAAGAAGAGTTAGCTTTAATAGAGCAAAAAGCTGAAAAGCCCAGCTGTGGAGCCAAGCATCCAGTTAGCTCTGATTCTTGCTTGAAGCCTGTTCAAACAGACGCCCTTTCATTCTTGATGTAGAAAGAAGAGCTTTGCTCGAACTTTCCACCATTAATTTCACTGCACTGTAGAAAAGAGGAAGCCTTTCTTTCCTCAACAAAAACAAAACATTCTTCCTGGTATTTGCGCAATAACGGAGCCCAGATCAGGCAAAGGCTCACCATGGGCCTGAGATTGGAAACCTGGCACTCACAAATAAATCTACGCTGCTCACTGCTGAGTAGCTTCCCCTGAAATATTTTCCTTTACTCCCAGAACAAAGCCCTCTTCCTCTGAAACAGCAATTCCACACAGTCCAAGGGCCCAGGGGGCAACTGGGCTTATCCTTTTCATTTCCCCAAGGTGCACAGCACAGTGTCTGCACAAAGCCCTGCTCAGAATGTCTGTTACACTGAACAGAAATGGAAAGACAAGAAAATGCTCCAGAAATGGAGGAGACGCTGAGCCTTACCCTCTTCAACCCAGGAAGGTAAAGTCCTATGTCAGGAGTCGGCAAACTTTTACTGTTAAGTACATAGCAAGTGCTGAGGCAGAGCTGCGTGCAGCAGGGGCCTTGGGTTGAGCCTAAGCTGCTTTCTTGCAGGTCTGGTTATGCCTAAAGGAGGGAAGGGGGCAAGTAGCCATAGATCTATTTTGGGAGATCTGGGGATTCGGCGTGTACCCCGAGAGAGTCATGAGCCAGGCATACACATGGGATCCACACAGATCCCACCCCCAGGTCAGAGGAGATTCTGAGGCTACCCAGGGGCATTTTCTGTGTTGTGCTGCCTCTTACTGTAAGAGGACATGGCAAATATGTTAGGTTTTATGAGCCAAAAAGCAAAATCAAACATGTTAGCATATGTGTACATAACAAAAAAGAAAACATATTTTTATAATTTTTTCCAATTATTTAAAAATGTGGAAACCATTCTTAGCTCTTGAGCACCATATAAGAACAGGCGGCTAGCCAGATTTCACCTACAGGTCACGGTTTGCCAGCTCTGGTCTGTGTCCTCAGCTACTTCACCAAGGTCCATCTGCCTTTTTCATATTCCAAATGTCTAAATGTGAGAAATGGTTGGGCAGCCCCACACTCCTCGCAAAATATATTTCTCCACAAGCATCCAATCGTAACGCAAATTTCTGTTGTTCTCAATCTTTGGGGAAAAGGTATTTAAAACAAACTTTAGCTAAGCATCATTAATATTAATACTGTATAAATAAGAACTTTATTTCTACAATTTCATGTAATCCTTGCTGCAACCCTGGGAGGTCAAGGGAGATGTTGTCTCTAGTTTATACATCAGAAAAACAAACAAAAAATCGGACTTGGAGTCAGAGAATCTAAGGTTGAATCTCAAGGATGTCAAGTTTTGCAACATAAAACCCAAGCTTGTTATTCTACCTCTTTTAGCCTCAGTTTTCTTGTCTGTAAAATGAGTTTCTGGTATTATGAGAGATTTTTATTTGAAATGTCTACCACCGTATCTGGAACATAGCAGGGGTCGATACATTATAGTTTAAACTGTGTTGCCAAATGAAAAAATAAGACTGCAGTAGAGTGCACTGATGCACACTTCTTCAGACCATTGGTGATAAGAAGTGTATCAGACAAAAATGACCTAAAAGTCTCATTGTCTTTACAAAAGTGATTCTCAGGGGTCTGGTAAATTCTTTCCATCTCTGAATGCACAAAATTGCTGCCAAATCCCAGAGTCTGCTGACCTATTTGGAATGCTTTGGTCAGACTAATAAAGACAGTCTTGGATTCTCAATACTTTCCCCTTTTTCCATTCAATCTGGAGCGCTGATGCTTCTCTATCACACTACGCAGTGTGTCTCACTCTATTAGTGAGTGGCCTGTAGCTCGGGGAAGACGCACAGAACAAATACCTGATCTCCTCCCAGTAATGCCTTATAGGAATGCATGCTTAAAAATTAGCTATTTAGCAAAATTTTCCTGAGTGCCTACTATATACCAGGCATGTGCTGGACACAACAGATACAAAAATACATAAGGCTAACCTGTGCCCACAGCCTAGTGGGCAAGACAGGTTTGTAAACAGGTACAATATAATGTGATAATGATTATAATTAAAGGAAGATTAAATGAAAATAACTAACTTTTCCATGGAGAGTTAAAGAAGATTTCACAGAGAAGTAAATATTGACATTTGTTGTTGGTATGGTTTGGCTGTGTCCCCACCCAAAATCTCATCTTGAATTGTAATCCCCATAATCCCAGCATGCCAAGGGCGGGACCAGGTGGAGGCAATCAGATCATGGGAGCAATTTCCCCCACGCTGTTCTTGTGATAGTGAGTGAGTTCTCATGATATCTGATGATTTTATAAGCACCTGGCATTTCCCCTGCTTTCACTCACACCATTCTGCCACCCTGTGAAGAAGGTATCTGCTTCTCCTTTGCCTTCTGCCATGATTGTAAGTTTCCTGAGGCCTACTGAGCAATGCGGAACTATGAGTCAATTAAGCCCCTTTCCTTTATAAATTACTCAGTCTTGCCAATCACAAGGTCAGGAGATCAAGACCAGCCTGGCCAACGTGGTAAAACCCCATCTCTGCTAAAAATACAAAAAGTGGCTGGGCATGGTGGTGCGCGCCTGTAATCCCAGCTACTCAAAACGCTAAGGCAGGAGAATTGCTTGAACCTGAGAGGGGGATATTGCAGTGAGCTGAGATTGTGCCTCTGCACTCCAGTCTGGCGACAGAGTGAGACTCCATCTCAAAATAAATTTTAAAAAATAGCAAAAAATAATAAATAAATAGTAATACAATATGTTACTGCTATTTTCTGAATATTGGTGTCCCCCTTAAAATTCACATGTTATAACCTAATACCCAATGTAATAGTATTAAGAGGTGGGCCTATTGGAAGGTAATTAAATTATGAAGGCTCTCCCCTCCCCTCATGAATGGGACGAGTGCCTTTATAAAAGAGGTTGAAGGGAGCTGCATTTCCTCTCCCACCCTGTGAGGCTGCAGCAAAAAGTCACCATCTATGAGGAAGAGGCCCTCACCAGACATTAAATCTGTTGATGCCTTGGTCGTGGACTTCCAGTCTCTGGAACTTTGAGAAGTATATTTCTGTAAAACAATTATTACCATCAAAAATCTTGACTCCCTCTACCTCTCTTCTCAGCATCTACAGAACTGGCTTCATCCTGAGGCTGCTAATAGAAACGGGGTCTATAGTCTTCCTGGTTCACTTCCAGCATGGAATGGAATTCTTGGTTTGGGTCTGACAGAACCATTTTAGGTGATGTCATGTTAGGTCCCTGAATCAGTGACAACCACCAGGGACTGTCGAGTGCTGATTGGCCAAGACTAATTAGGACCTATCCGTGGAGTGGGGGTGAGGCCAGCCTCCTTTGAGTCCCCAAGAAGGAGGTAGATGTCTGAGGGAATCAGGATTCTGTTAGGAAGAAAGATGTAAAAAAAATAAAGAAGTCTGGGTCAGAAGCTTGCAATGTGCTCTGTGTAAGCATGTTAATGACTCGAAGTTTAATTATGTAGGACGCAAGGAGCCTACAGAGCACTGACATGACAAGATCTGATTTTAGGAAGCGTCACTGTCTCCTCATTTTTCTCCCACCTTTCTGATCACCTCTCAGCGTCCAAGGTAGACTCTATTTCCTCTCCACTTATAGATGTTGCTACTTTTCCAAGCTTCTATCCTCAGGCCTCTGCTCATCTTTCTAAGACTTCAACTAGCCTATTATGCTAATAATTCTACATCAATACTATTAACACTGAGTTCCCTCTACAGCTCCAAACATCTGTTTGTGACTGGCCAGTGGTCTCCTCCACCTCCCCTCTGTCTTTGTTTTTGGCACCCTATGCGCCTGGATGCAGAATCCTGGGAGTTTCCCTAGACTTTCTTCTCTTGGACCTCACAACTGATCCGTTATCATGTGCCATCTTTTATGCCCCCTAAATATCTGTGTCTGTGCTTGATCATCTCTTACCAAGATTACATAAGTGACATCCTCAATGGTCTCCCTCCTCCTTGTTTGAATCCACTTCAAGCCATTCTCCACCCTGCAAACAGGGGGATCTTTCTAAAATACAAGTCTCATCTTGATATTTCCCTACGTAAATGGCCTGTCACCATGTTCACATTATAATCCACACCGATGAGCATGGCATTTAAGGCTCTTCATGATCTTGCTCCTCTACATGTCTTCACCCTCATCTCCCATTGTCCCCTCCCCACTGCAATCTGGCCACGCTAAATCGTTGCAGCCCAGGCTTCTCGCACCTCTTGCTTTCATTCATGCCTTCCCCAGCCCCTTGTCTTCCTGGCTCACTTCTACTCATGTGACAACCCTGGTTCCAGGGTCACCACCTCTGTGCTCTTACTGTTCCTTTCTCTCTTCTTCTTCATAGAAATAACCCAAATGTATTGTAATTGTATGCTCACTTGCCTATTCCCCTCAGTAAACTCGCCTTGAAGGCAGGGGCTTTAGCTTCAACATCTTCGCATCCTTAGCACCTAATGTACGATCTAGTACATGTTTGTCATATGAATGAATGAGACCTAGAGAAATGAATTTATTCTTTTAAAGTTATTCATTCGTTCATTCGACAAATATTAGTCAAGTGTCTACTCTGTGCCAGGAATTGTTCTGGGTGTTAAGGATGTAGCATGGAACAATACTCCTATCACAAAGTGGACATTCTGGGGGAGAAAGGGAGTTATACTCTAGTAGAGTTTACGCTGATACAAAGAGGTAAAGACAGAAACAGAATTTAAAAAAACAGAATGTCCAGGTAGTTCATTTGTTTCCTCATTCGTTTACTTAGTTTAACGAGCAACTCCCTGCCAGCCATTTTATTCTTTTCATTACACATACACACACACACACACACACACACACACACACTCATCAAATACTGATTTCTCATCTGTGTCTTCTACCCCAGCCCCCCAAGCACCCCCCTGACAAAATTATAAGCAACGTGAATTACTTAGTAAATATTTGTTGAATTCATGATATTTCGGCAGATGGTTAACTATGAAAGGCTGGGAAGCAAGGGACAGAGTCTGCCCCTTCAATATGTTCTGATATGTCTCAATTTGTGAAGAATAAGTTAGAAACAAAAGTAAAAATCTATAACCACCATTCTTCACACACACTTGTTTAGAGGACAGTGGAGCCATTTCCTAGGTCAGATTCTCCTCCATCAAGTAGGAAACCTATGGCTTTTGCAGAGCTTTGACCACCTTGTTCCTGAGCCCTGGAGTCAGTCACATCCTCTGGCCTTCCTCTCAGAGACAAGAGCCACAAAGGACATGATGAGCAATAAGGCTCCTTTCACCCGGAATGCAGGGATTCCCCTGCGCCTGGAATGGTGCATCCAGCCAGCACCAAGGGGGCTAAAAATCCCCCATGGGGCCCCTCAGGCTCTAGTGAATTCTTTCCAAGGGAAAAATTCATGACATTCCATCTCCTCTCTGGAAGCTCTGGCACAAAATTCTTCCTGTCCCCAGTGGAAACATGCACGCCATTGTGATCTCGCAGAGTCCCATCTGCGGTTTTGAATCCCTCTTATGTAGGACAAGAGTGACTGGGCTATGCTCCCAGCCTGAGCCCTCTTCTTTGAAATTGATGGGAAATTCATATCAAATTCCAACTTCCTCCCAAGGGCTCTTTTGTTTCCCGTCAGGACTGCTCTGTCCTTATTCTCTGATTAAGGAACAGGCAGCTAAGGCTTATGGGGTACAGGTAGCCCCAACAAGGAGCCAGTGTATTTCTTCTTCTTTTTTTTTTTTTTTTTTTTTTTTTTTTTGACTCACTCCCCCTCCCCCGGCACCCGGCGGGAGTGCAGTGACACAATCTCAGCTCACAGCAACCTCCGCCTCCTGGATTCACGCAATTCTCCTGCCTCAGCCTCCCGAGTAGCTGGGATTACAGGCGCGCGCCACCACGCCCAACTAATTTTTGTATTTTTAGTAAAGATGGGGTTTCACCATATTGGCCAGGATGGTCTCCATCTCTTGACCTGTGATATGCCCACCTCGGCCTCCCAACAATGTGTTTCTTAAAGTCAACAACTCTTAGAACTGGAAAGAGCCTAAACTTAAAGAGTCACAGCTGCTCCTTGTTCAACAGACAAGAAAACTGAACCTCAGGTATGCTAGTCAGCTCAGGACATGATCACAAAGTACCACAGGTTGAGGGGCTGAAACAACAGAAATTTATTTTCTCACAGTTCTGGAAGCTAAAAGCCCAAGATCAAGTTTGCAACAGGCTTGATTCCTTCTGCCACCTCTGCCCTGTGGCTTCTCCCCATGGCCTCACATCGCCTTTCCCCTGTGCACATGCATCCCTGAGGGTCCCTTTTTTGTGTCCAAGTTTCCTCTTCTTGAAATAAGTCCCACTAGTTAAGCCCTAGTTAAGCCCTACTTAAGCCCCACCTTCATGGCCTCATTTCACTTTAATTATCTCTTCAAAGGGTCTGTGTCCAAATACAGTCATATTCTGCAGTGGGGGTACGGGGGGTTAGGGCTTCAACGTATGAATGGTGGAGGGAACACAACTTGGCCCATAAACCCAGGAAGCTCATAGGTTTCCCCAGGCCATCCAGCAACCATCTGGATCTAAACATTCAAGTCTCAGAGAGACTCACTCTCACCATCAAATTCAACGTTACACCCTCTCACACACTTTGTCCCCCAAACCCTATTTCATTTTCTTCATAACCCTCATTACTTTTCACCATGAGAAAAGCTACATGTAAGGCTTTGGAAGAACACCCAAAGTCCTTACCTTAGCCAACAAAGCCCTAGCAGGATGGAGTCCCTGCTACCCTCTCCAGTATCAGCCGCATCACACTCTCCCTCTCCTGCTGCCTTCCAAACACCCTGGCCTGCCTTCTGTCCCTTGAAAGAACATGCCAACCTCCTTCCCACATGAGGCCTCTGCACTCGCTGTTCCCTTGACATGGCATGCCCTTTCCTTGCACAGTTTCTTGCCATTCAAGTTTAATCTTAACTACCACCCCTTCAGAAAGGCCTTCCAGGACCAGCCAACCTAAAGCCACTGCCCAGTTACACTTAATTGTACCAACACATCTGAACTTTCCGCACCACGGTCATCACCCTGACGCTTTCCTTGTTACTAATTCAATCACTTGTGAATGTCCAACTCTACCTCTCCTCTGCCCTCCACCCCACACCTAGAATGGAAGTGGCAGGAGGACAGGGGCTTTGTCTTTTTCTGCACCATACCTTCTGTACTTAGAACTGTTCCCGGCCCCTTGTCAGTACATTGGTACATTTAATAATTCAGAAATTTTATTGTTAAAATGATAGAATAAATGAATGAATGATGAGCTAGGACAGATTTTCTCAGTTGCCATACTGATGACAAATATTAGGGTTAGGGTTACAGACTACAGGTTTGTGTCCCCAAAATTCATGTGTTGAAACTCTAACCCCCAGTGGGATGAATTTGGAGGTGGGGCTTTTCGAGGTAATTAGGTTTAGATAAGATCATCATGAGTGAGATTAACCTCTTCCATGAACACAAGGGGAAAGCAGCTGTCTACAAGCCATGAAGTAGCCCTTTCTAGACACCAAACCTGCCAGCACCCTGACTTTCCAGCCTCCAGACCAGGAGAAGTAAATGTTGTTGTTTGAGTCGCCTGTCTATGGCATTCTATTTCAGCAGCCAAACTGACTAGGACAGCCAGATTGCTCAATGTTGTGGGTGCTGTCCTGAACTTTTTAAGATATTCAGCAGCAGTCCTGGCCTCTACCCACTAGATGTCAGTGACACCCACTTTCCAGTCATGACGACGAAAAATGTCTCCAAACACTGCCAAATGTCCCCTGGTAGGAGACACATCACCTCATTGAGAACCATGCATTAATTAGACTGTGAGCTCCCAGATACTAGGAACTGTATCAGAAACTATCAGATACCTAGTACCTGCACATAATAGGTGCTCAATAAATGTTTATTGAAGAGAGAAACATTGAAATTTCACAGCGGCCATAAAAACAGACTGGTCCAGACCCGTTTCCTTCAATAGGATTTGACCACTTACTATTTACGTGACCTTAACTAATTCACTTAACTTCTCTAAACCTCTGCTTTTTCATTTATTAAACGGAAATATCAAAAATTCCTACATTGTGATCCTGCCTTCCAAATCATAAAGCATAATATAAAGGTAATATTAGTTACTTGTTGATTCCCAGGCTGTGCATTTTTACTGCCTCTTGTTAGCTCTTGCCTGAAGTAACTTCAAAAGAGCATATTACCTCCTAATCACCAAGACCCTGCTTTAGCATTTACCTGGGCCCTCTTGTCTCCAGAAGTTGGGGGCACTTCCTAAATTTTGTACAGTTATGTCTCTCCCTCTCTCCCTCTTTTCTTTGATTTCAGACTCATAAACAAGATCTCTGTCTCAAATGACTCTTAGGGAAAGGTTTGCACTGGGCAACTTTGTCACAGGGAGACCTGAGTTGTTTGTGATGTCCCTACTTCACGATCTTCAAAAACGGTATTTTTCGCCTTAAATATTAAGCTGCATCTATGACCTATGTCCCAACCTTTCCTCAAGAAGATGCTACACAGAATTAGTCTTTTTCTATCTCATCCAGTAATGCCATCTTGTTTTTATCTCTAGCATAGCACATCTCATTGCATCTCGTATCAGAAGAGTAGATGCATCTTTACTTCTAAGTAGACTGTGAGCTTCTTGGGGAGAGGGTGGATCCAAGGGTGTTGGGATAAGAGATTATAACCTATGCCCTGTGCCCTTCTGTCACCATATCCCAGAAGGAAAAAAATAACTATCAGAAATATAATCCCCTAGGAATCATGAAAGTACATGAAATCTGCTTGAGATTAGAAAAGACAAGTCATATTTCTATGAATTCTAAAATGGAATAAATTTACAGAATGCATTCTTTTTCATCAAAGCGAAAAAAGAAAGCATACACAAAGATAAACTCTGAGCGCCATCTCATGGGGAAATCCACCACTGCCCCATCAGTGCCGCTCACACAAGGATGAGGGCCCTATGCAGTCCGTAGTGATGTCCACATCACTCTCAGTCAGCCTCGGCCACATTCCCTTGTCAAAGTCAGGGCAGCAGCCTCAGCAGCAGCAGCAGCAGACAAGGTCTAAGGTGAGCCACCTGCGGTCTGGATTCCATGATGCAAGGATGAATTTGGGCTCACCGTGTGGCCTCTAAACCACAGAAGCCTTCACTCCAGCCTCTGTCATATGCCTTGGCCCTTCCCGACACCTGCATCCTAGCTCCATTTCCTGCTAGAGCTCAACACTTCCCTGAACCTGAGCTCTCTGAATGAGAAACCTATAGCCAAAGTAGCTCACACTGCCTTCCTCCCGGCTCAGAGTCTGCTGTGAAGAGACCAGTCGCCCAGAGCCTGAGAGCATGGCCAGCCTCCTGGACCCTCCCACTCAAGGGAAGCCTCACTTTTGGATTGGACCTCCCTGCCCAAACACATACGTGCCCAAACACACAGGAATGTGCCACATCCTTTGGACACTGGGGCTTAGACCCTTAGGCTGCTCCATGGGGCAGCTGCCCTGCCAGTTAGTTTTCCCAACATCAGCCTGCTATCGTTAGCTTTTTCTCCATCCAGGGCCATGCTGTTACAATCCCAACATGCCTCACACCTAAGCTCATATAAGTTTCAGCACATCCACCAGAGTCAAAGACCCTGACATGCCACACAGTAGTCCTCTAGCCAGTTCACGATGATAGCAGGGGACTCAAGACCAGCAAATCCAACTGCATCATGTAGTGTCCTACGATGCAATCTGACAATGCAATCTGACACATAATCATGAAGAAGGATGCCAAAGACCACAAATTCAAACATCTATCAGAGTCAGGAACATAAGTAAATGAATGACATGGGTCAGGTGTTAGGCAATGCAGGCTGCAGCCAACTGCCATGCATACCCACTAGGATGGTTATTTTATGTGTCCATTTGTCTGGGCCGTGGTGCACAGATACTTGGTCAAACATTATTCTAGATATTTCTGTGAAGGTTTTATTATTTTTTTTGATAAGATGAACATTTAAATCAGTGGAATTTGAGGGAAGCAGATAACTGTCCATAATGCAAGTGGGCTTTGTCCAATTGGTTAAACAAAGACTGACCTCCACCAAGCAAGAAGAAACTCTGCCAACAGAGTGCCTTTGACTCTGAAACTTTTCCCTGATCTCAAGGCTGGCAGCCTACCCTGTAGATTTTCACTTGCACTTCCGCAATCATGTGATCATTTGAGCCAATTTCTTAATCTAGATAGATAGATAGATAGATAGATAGATAGATAGATATGTGCGTGCGTGTGTGTGTGTGTGTGTGTGTGTGTGTGTGTGTGTGTGTGTTATTGGTTCTACTCTGGAGAACAGTGACTTATACACCCACCTCAACAGACCGGCTATTACTATTCAGATAAACTAAGTGAGAGACCAAACCAAAACATGTTTAGACCACTGCCAACCTCTGGGCCATCAGTTGGGATGTTTCAGCAGGAACTGAGACAAATCAAACCAGGAGCTGTTCTCAGTCAAAACTGCAGAATCTCCGCCGATCCAATTTGGGAACATCAAATCCTTCAGCTCCCAATCCTCCTCCAAATCTACGTTCCTTTTCTCTCCTTCCTCTAACCATAGTTCTCTCCACTCTACCCTCAGCACTAGTTCAGAAGGGCAAACAGAGAGTATAATATTTATACAGACCAGGAGCATAATCATCACAATAATCCTATATAATAGAGACAAGGATCCTCCCCAGTTTACAGATAAAGAACAGGCTGAGAGAAGTTCAGTAACTTCCCTAAGATCACACAGTAAGCAGAGGTGTGGGAGATCAGAGCCTGGACCATCTGAGACCAGAGCTCCTAGTCCACCAAGTTGGCTTAGTGAAGATTCTCTTAAAAATATTCATTTTCAGAAACTCAGCCTGGTTTGCTCATCTCCAATAAAAGACAACGAGACAACAGGCTCCTGCAGCAAGCCATAGGGGCCATCTGGGTTCACTGCATCACACGGGCAACACACATGTGAAACTCATTGGAGTTCTCCAGCAGAATAACAACTTTATCACCACAGTGTAACCTGAACATCCTCCACACAGCTGCAGTCAGAGCAGTAAATCAAAAACTGAAATCTGATACTGACACACCCCTGTTTAAACCCTTCCTGTGACTTGGGGACCTCCTGTCTCTTATCAGTATTTGCCCTGAGAGGCAGGGTGAAGATGGGGACCAAGTAACCACACTGGAGGGGAAAGGAGGTGACACAAGGGCTGGGTACCTGCGAAGCCAGGAAAACCACGGTATTTGGGAAGGTTTGAAGGAGAAGTGGGGGCAGCCATATTCCTACAGTGTCCTTCTTGCTAGTTAGGAGGATGACGTGGCTTCTCTGTGCCCTTTCCAAGTCACATGTGTAACAAGAAATCATCTCTTCCCAGGGAGGCAGAGCCACTAAGCTTCCCCTTGAATCTTCCTCAAATGCAGGTGAAGAGGGGTTCTCTACCTCTCCATGGATAAACAAAATCTGACTGCAGGTGAAAGGGTTACTCTCACCCAAGCCATTTCTCAATTCTGGCCTCATAGGGGACATCAAGAGGCCTCCAGACTGGCTTCAGAGTGATTTTTGGCAAGAGGAGGATTAAGAGAGGCCAGGCTTTCTGCCAAATTTTGTTCTTGTGAAAAATCAGCTAGCCCATTCTGACCAGACGTATAAAATAGGCTGTAATAAAAGTCTCCTGAAAATGTTGGGGGAACTTTTCCATCTTTACATGCTAAGGTTATAAGAGAGTCATTGAAGCACAGAATTAGTCATGCAAGCTGTGGAAACCAAATATCTAATCAAGCCAAAAAAGGAAAGAAAAGAAATGCCTTAAAGCTCTGTTCTCTTCATCTATGTTCCTTTCTAGTTGTTGCAAAGGTCAAAGATTACTTTCATAAATCTGTTTGATATGTTGAGATGAGACGGTTGCAGAATCTAATTGCTTGGAAAAGATAATTTGGTGGATATAGTCAGTAGCAAGTACAGCCTATGTTATACAATCAGTTTCACACCCAGGAGGATACCTGAGAATCAGAATGTGGGTACTAAATTGGCCTCAAATTCTTTGAAACAGGAAACCAGATGCCTTGAGGTGAAGTAACTTATTTAGGAGAACATAGCCAACTATGAGTGAAATAGGGTATCCATACTCTAGGGCCATTTTTATTTCCATATGTCAGCAGTCTTCAAACTGGGCTACATTCTCATAAAGACCTCCCTAGGAATATGTGGGCACAAATATAATGAGTTTCAAATCTAGAATTATCAAAGGTCCATTATTTTATATAATTGATAAATGTGAGAAAGCACCTGAGGCAACAAGCCAGGTACCTTCTCCTTTCTCCCTTTCTGAAAAAAAAAAAAAAAAAAAAAAAAAAACTAAACAACAAAAAATTTCTCAGCCACAAAAATATGTAGCAAGCCCAAGTTACCAAAGAGACAATTCAAAATTGTGACATCTACAGAGCATTCATTAATAAGAAAATATAGTCCTCACCCATGTTTATCATGAAGGAAAGCAATTCCAATAAAAATATTTTACTTTCATGACATGTAATTATTTATTAAAATGCACGGTATATATGCGTAGGTTATTTTGAATAATTATAATGATAACTCGATCCAAAAGAAATGTGTTTTAAAACTTGAAACCTTGTAGTCACAGGAAACAATTTTTGTTTCAACTTCTAAACATATTTTCTTTTACAGAAATGTTTCACAGGTTGATCTATAGAACACCTCCAAACATAAAAAGATGTTACAATAAGAGAAAACTCAGTCATGGGAATAAAGTGGAAATATAATTTTTACGGTTGGGAAAACATGCAATGTAGAATTTCCTACTATTAAATAAAAGCCCATTCATGTGATTTTTAAAAATTAGATAGTGAATGTCAAGTGACTATGACATGTTTATGCCACTAGAGTAATTTTAAAGAGTGACGTATTATTTCATATTAAAACATTCAATATTTATAATATGTGAGACATTTCATTCTTTGATACTATTTAAATTTATGAAGAAAGAATTCATAAGCCAATTTAAGGAAAAGGTAAGGGAGTACACAATTTTTCATAATACATTATGGGACATAGAAGCAAAGACTTAGAGGACCACTGCTTCTTACTTTCTTTTTGGATGAGCAACAGAATTGATGATCAAGGAAAAACAGTTCTGTACTTGGAACCCTAACCTGCTATTGGGTAATATGTTAGTCTGAGTAGTGTGTTAGTAAGCAGAGATTGGCTAGATGCTCAGCAAGCCCATTTCTTCTTCCTGGAAACACTGTTAACATTTCCAACACTGCAACTGGATGAGGCCATGTGATTGGTTTTAGCCCAAGGAGGATGAGAAAACGCAATGTGTCCTTCCAGGGCAAGGTGGTTAAGAACAATATCAATAAACTTTCTCCATGCCTTCTTCTTATCTGTCAGCTGATGACACCAGAGTGAACTTGAAACAATGTGTTAAGCACAGTGGAGCACAAAGTGGATGGATTCCTGAGTGACTGCGTGGAGGAGCTGCCCAGAAGGATCTCCTGACAAAGAATAACTGCAATAAACTTGATGTAAGCAAGAATACACACGTGCATATGTGTGTGTGTGTGTGTGTGTGTGTGTGTGTGTGTGTGTGTAACTACTAATTATCCTCACATCTACTAATACCCTGATTATGGTTTGACTCAGAAGCGTGCCTTTGCTACATTGGGAGGTACTCTGTTATCGCACATGGCTGGCTTCATTTAAACTACCATTTCCATTTTGATTAGTCTGAATTTCACATGAACATCAAAACCATAGCTGTAATTAATTTAGTTAACTTATATATTGACCAGACTGGTTCCATTTAAGTAACCAAACGTTCATTTTAGTTTATAACTAAAGCTTAAGTTTTGTTCTTTGAAGAATCCAAACACAATGATGGGAAGTGTTCTCATCTTTAAACCCCAGGAAGTCTAATCCAGGTATTCATCTTTTTAACATTACATTATGGTAGCAAATCTATGCAGGTTGTACTTCACAGATCGACAGTAGTA
Organism: Sapajus apella; assembly: GCF_009761245.1. Classification (NCBI taxonomy): domain Eukaryota; kingdom Metazoa; phylum Chordata; class Mammalia; order Primates; family Cebidae; genus Sapajus; species Sapajus apella. The sequence goes on from NW_022436943.1 coordinate 46,034,333, forward strand.
GTATTCTCTCTGCCTACAACATAAAATCCAAACATTTAGTATGGTGTGATGGTTAATTTCATGTCACCTTGAATGGGCCATAAAATGCCCAGATATCTGATGAAAAACATTACTTCTGGAGGTGTCTGTGGGGTGTTTCTTGAAGAGATTAGCATCTGAATTGGTGAACTGAGAAAAGCCAATGACCCTTCCCAGTGTGGGTGTGTGCATCATCAAATCCCTTGAGAGCCTGAATAGAACAAAAAGGCAGAGGAAGGCTAGATTCACTCTCCACCTGACTGGTGAGCAGGAACATCAATCTCCTCCTGCCCTTGGTGCCCTTCTCAGGCCCTCAGACCCATGCTAGAATCTACACCATCAAATCTCTGGCTCTCAGGCCTGCAAACTACACCACCAGCTTTCCTGGGTCTCCAGGTATAGGCAGTAGATCATGGGACTCTCAGTCTCCCTAATCACGTGAGCCAATACCTTATAATTAATCTCTTCGATAGATAGATAGATAGATGATAGATAGATAGATAGACAGACAGATATCTCCTATTTGTTCTGTTTCTCTGGAGAACCCTGACTAATACACGTGGCTCTCAAGGTCCTTTACAATCTGATCCAACGTGCCTTTCCAGTATTATTTCTCAAGACTACATTTATGCTCCTTGTATTCCAGTAAAAAATAAATTTTGCTATTTTATCATGTTCAGTATAACTATGATTGTTAGGCAACATTTCTAATGAGTCTAAAATGATTATGCCAAGCATATTAGTATTCCCCAACTAACATTATGGGAAAGCTTTCAGAAATACTTGTTCCAGGTTAAAAAACAAAACAAAACAAAAAACAAAAAGAAATTATTTCCTGCTCATATAAATTTGTTTCCTTTTTTATTAGTAGTATACTTTATGTTCTGGGATACATGTGCAGAAAGTGCAGGTTTGTTACATAGGTATACACGTGCCTTGGTGGATTGCTGCAAACCTATCAATCTGTCACTTGCAATAGGTATTCGTCCTAATGCTATCCCTCTCCTAGCCCCCCACCCATCAACAGACCCTGGTGTGTGATGTTCCCCTCCCTATGTGCATGTGTTCTCATTGTTCAACTCCCTCTTAGGAGTAAGAACATGTGGTATTTGGTTTTCTGTTCCTGTGTTAGACAGTGTAGCAATTCCTCAAGGATCTAGAACCAGAAATATTATTTGACCTAGCAATCTCATGACTGGGTATATATCCAAAGGATTATAGATCATTCTACTATAGAGACACATGCACACGTATGTTTATTACAGCACTATTCACAATAGCAAAGACTTGGAACCAGCTCAAATCCCCATCATTGACAGACTAGATAAAGAAAATGTGGTACATATACACCATGGATTACTATGCAGCCATAAAAAAGGATGTGGTCATGTCTTTTGCAGGGACATGGATGAAGCTGGAAACCATCATTCTCAGAAAAATTCACTTGTTTATTTAACAAAATTAAATAGATGTCAGTTTGCCTTTAAAAAAAGTGCCTTCTAGGAGCTCTTAATATGCTAATATTCAATTAAAATCTCTGACATTTCCCCAAGTTTATTTGCTTTTAGGGCCCTTTTCCCCAGAGTATATATTGACATCTGCAGAACACAGTTTGATTTCTCAGCAGCTTCTGAGATGCCCTAGGACACCTTCTCTCTAGGCCCTTCCTCATGCTGTTCCTACCCCCCACCCTCTCAACCTCTGTCTCCATGGGTCTGGGTCTAAAGCTTTCCCAGCCTTCAAGGTTCAACTCTCTACCTCTCTCATGCAGCTTTCCAAGGAGTCCCCACCCCTCTGCTTGGCTTCCCACTGCTCCTCTATTAGTCTCCTCCTCACATTCTACCTTGTTTAACTCTACCATTCACATTTTACCTCCTTCACTAACTGGTAAGGTCTTTAAAGCAAAAACCAAATATTAGTTCTTTGTCAGTGTGCTGGCACACAACATTATGACACAGTATATGCTCACTAATTTTTTTTTTTACTGTAATGATCGACACTTCAAAGCATAAATCAACCAAGCTGAACTTCCAGTGATCTAACACATATGGCCTGGCTTTTGCATTTATTGAGTGGCCCTAAAAAGTTTGCAATATTCAATATAGACTGGTATGCCATGTCAAGGCCAAGTTTCCTTAAGCAATCACTGGCAAGTGATGCTGTGGGATATAGGCGAACAAAATCATGTCATTACCTCGTTACTTTAGCTTAATGTATTTCTGGCTAAGAAGTAATTTCATGAGTCACCAACTTCTTTTCTATGGCACCAGTAGCTACTTACACAATGTAATAATGAAAAACTGTCATTTGAAGCAGCAACAAAGGAAAGATCAAGTTCTGACCCATGCTGAGTTTTTGGAACAGTTGGGCTTTCTGCAAGCCAGGTTGACATTGTGGGGAATGTTTGTTCTGGCCCTGACTACCAAGCCTTCAAAAAGAAGAGCTCACATTTTCCCTGCCCTTCAATCCGTATAATGGTTTAACAGACATTCTAATTCAATAAGCCAGTTGGTATTTACTGAGCCCAGCACAATCATCTGTGTTTGCCAGTTGCTTTTAAGAAAGATAATTCCAAAAAAAATAGTTGAATGAAGAGATATGCAAAAGGCCTCTGTGGCAAAGGCTGCTACTTGTCTTTAATATCCTTGTTCCTGTTCCTTATTAGAAACAACACTCCAATTTTATTGGGGGCAGGAATACACTCAGCTAAAATTCCAAGTTTCTTCATCTCCTTTTTAATTAGACATAGCCATGAGACAAATTTTGGCCAATGATGGGTAGAAGAGCATGAAGGCCTTCCAGGAGGCTTACTTAAAAACCGCAGACTCACCCAGGAAGAGTCATCCCTTTTGCCCTTCTTCCCATCCTCTGCTATGTTACCTGAGATGCTGCTGTAACAGCTGGAGCTCCAACAGCAGTCGTGGGCCATGAAGTAACCTTGAGATGGAAGCCTTGAAGCAGAAAGATAGAAGGAGGCTGGCTTCTTAATGATCCTATAAGGTTATGCCTACTCCAACTTTCTTTTACATAAGACGATAAAAACTTTAAAATAAATTGCTACTTAAAGAGTCTGTCTTAATCTATCCAAGTTGCCATAACAAAATACCACAGATTGGGGGACTTAAGAGAAAGAAGGCTAGAAGTCCAAGGGCAGGGTGCCAGCATGGCCAGATGCTCACGAGGGCCCCATTTTCCTGGCATGCAGAGAGCTGCCTACTCACTGTGTCCTCACATAGCAGAAAGAGAAAACAGGTCTCTCTCTTTTCCCTTTTTTGTAAGGCCACCAATACTAATGGATTAAGACCCCACGCGTATGACCTCATTTAGCCTTAATTATCTCCTAAAAGCCCCGTCTACAAATACAGTCAAATTGGGGTTAGGGCTTTTACATGAATTTGGGGGCAAACAAAATTCAGTCCAACTCAGAGCCCATCAGAACCTGGCAGGTTTATGGTCCATGACATTAAAGTAAATCTGAAACCAACACTGTCTTATCCAGAAAGTTCACTCAGCCCTCCCGGTGAATTCAGTCTACTTAACGATTGTTCTTTTCTCTTTTTCTGGGGTTGCTTGTTTCTCCCCCAACAGCAACCTGCCCCTTCATTTAGGCAACCACCTGGATTTACCTGCTTGCTTCTAGATTCCATTCTCCTAGATTTCAGCTTTATTCACAGTTCTCTCTACATGCTGCCATGGATTTGGAATCTCCTGATATCTCAAATGAGGAAAAACTCTCTAATATAGCCTCTAATACAGCATTGCACAAACCCTACCAGCAAAGCTGGATCTGTTGCCTAAATACTACTCTAAATGGGAAAAAAAAAAATCTAGATGTCTGTGGATGGACAGGTAGATGCCAAGGCTTCCACAGATGGTCGTGCAAGTTGTGCACTGCACCATTCTAAGCGGGGCCTTTCACATCATAAGCGATCACTCATCTCACCTAACGCACAACCTATGCTGTATAAGAGTTAAACTAGCCATGCTGCTGGGCCCTCTGAACAACTGAGAAAGGAGGAAAAGAGAGCAGAGATGAATTATCAGTGTGGGAGCAGTGATAACTGAGAATGGGAGGGGTGAATATTATTAACATGCAGGTATGAGCAGTTGTAAGGTAGGATGTGGAAGGAAGTCATTGTCATTCTTACTGATAATAATTGTATGTCATTATCATAGCACATTCATCTGTGTTTTCTAGCTTAACACTCACAGCCTTCTTTAAAGAAATTATTATTAATACAATTTAATATATGAGAAAATGAAGACTCCGAGTTAGATGACTTGCCTAAAATGTATTGGTCCAGAAGAGGAAGAGCAGTGCTTAAACAGGGTTTCCTGTTCCCAGACTGTGTTCTCTCTACCATGTGCTCACACATTGGTGGTTTGGGAGCCAAGTATTATTCTCATACTCATTTTGTTATTAAGGAAAATTAGAAAAACAGGTAGTTCTACGTATTTGTCGAAGGAAAATGAAAGAATCTGAACTTTGAGCCAAAATCTGACTCTGTATCCTGGGCTTGCTTCACCAACAGCATGTTACATTTCTCAAAGCATCCTTGCCCACATGACCTTCCACTAATACACTTGACCCCAATTCCAGTGCTGCTTTTTTTTCCACTATGGAAAGCGCATCCTAAAAACAGTTGAACTATAAAGAACACACGAGCATAGTACTGATGAGAAATGTGATTTAGACACAGCTTCAGAGCCCACCAGCCCACCTTCCATTCTCAGCTGGCTAGCCATGTTTGTTGGGTGTGCAATGACTGCTCAGCACAACTGCAGGCACAGATCCATGCCACTGAGAAAAAAAAAAAGACCAGAGCCAATCCGTGCAGTTTGGGGCCAACTTTAGCCAATAAATTCTGCCTGGAGGACCATGTTGAAACCAACTTGTAAGACATTATCCAGTTCAGGAGAAAAGAAGGAAGAGGGGAATTATCAATGCCTGCTATGGAGACATTGATAATTGAGAATGGGGAGGGGTGGGTATTGTTAGCCTGCGGGCTTGATGACCCAAGCATATAAGGATGGAATGATTTCTAGGGCAGAGAAACTAAAACCAGAGTGCAAGACACACGACTATCACGAGGAAGGGTTGGACCAGGGGCAACTAGATTGTAACCAGTAGATCACCCTCTTCCTCTCTCCTCTGTCTTCTCCCTGTACCTCCAAATAGTCACAGACTTACACACACACACACACACGCTGCTATGAAGCCAGGTCAAACGAAGGTTAGGAAGACATTAAAGAACAAACAACACAATGGTTACGTGAAGGAGGAGATATGTTTTAATGGGAAGCTAGGGTGGTCCTACCGGCTTTGCCTTTGTTAGGAGCTTATTAGAGGAAGATAATTTTAGAAATGAAACCTTGATATTAGACTTGACAAAGATAGAATCTGGGGTAAGCCAGGAGAGCAAGATGAGACTCTGAGATCTAAGAAGCACCTGAAGATTGAACAGCAGGGTCAGAGCTATCACTCACAAACAGTGCTAATATTTGCTCCAGTCAAGGCTTTACCACTTTCTTATAATATGTGCTTTACAAGGCTGAAACAAGGACCCAAAGCATATATCTGGACAAGGACAGGGGACAAGCAAAGGGGGATCCAAAAAAACAAAAATGTGGGAAATGTTTTTACCTACATCAGTTTTGGTGTTGGTTTGGTTTGGTTTGGTTCTTTTATTTTTGGTCCAGGTCCCTGTCTTAGCAGTTCTTGTCTTGGGAACATGGCCTTTGACACCAGAGACTTTTGAAAATTCATGGTCCAGCTTCACTTACCCACCAGCCATCCCCAGCAGGAAAATGAGGTCCAGAAAGGTGGTGTGGTTTGTCCAAGGATATACCAGCAATTCATGTCAGAGCTACAGGCAGAACTTAAGTTACATGTGTAGAAGCCTGTCTTTAAAATACTTGTAGAAGCCTCTCTTTTAAATGCTTTCTAGATAGCATGAAAGCCACCTCTTTTCCCCTGACAGCTGCCACCTGCCACCCAGAGTCACCACCCAGCTTCTCAAGACTGCTCAGCATGTGTGGGGTCTCCCAGGGACCAGTGTATCAGACAGAATTGGGTTTGGCAGCATATAACAGAGAAGCTAAAAGTAAAGTGCATATTGCTCACTAATGAAAAAAAAAAGTCAACAGTACATAGTCTAGGGATGGCGTAGGAGCAATTCAAAGTTGTCTGGGACTCAGGCTCCTACTATCATGCCAGACTACCAACTCTGGAAGGTAGCTCAGGTTCTCATGGTCCAAGATGCTCTGCTAGAGCGCCAATCTACACCTATGGCAGTAGAGGGGAGGTAAAGTTTAAAAATAAAAAGATATACCTCTTCCCTTTAAGAACACTTCCTGTGTTCACTGACAACCCTTATCTCATTGGTCAAAACTGAAGTCAATCAAAAGCTTTCATCCGAGTTGCAAAGGCAAATGAGCGAGGTAGTCATTTAATTACTGGCAATATGCCATCTCCTTAATAATGAGAGGAAAGCAAAGCTAGAGAAACAATGTGGGTTTCTGTCATACCGAGGACTAGTCTCCCCATGACAGGAAATGGACAAGAGAAGACAAATGAGTAAGTCAGAGAAGACTCATGCCCCGATGGCATTTGATGACAGAAGACCATGAGTTAGCACAAAGGAGAAAGAAGAGAGTTTTCCACAGAGGTAATCTCATAGGCAAAGGCCTAAAGGAAGGGATATTAAAAGCTAATATAACAGGGGAAACAGTTACTGGGCCAATGGTGATGGAGAACAGCTTAAGGAAACAGGTATACAGGTAGAATGGGAGAGGCATTTCATAACCTATCAAGACCTAACCTCTTAGTTTTTTGCATCATTTCAACATTTATTGTGTGCCTACTGTGTGACAAGAGCTATACCTACTTGAGTAAGAAAGAATAAAATAAGCCAGGTATGGTACTTCACGCCTGCAATCCCAGCATTTTGGGAGGCTGAAATGGACAGATCACCTGAGATCAGGAGTTCAAGACCAGCCTGGCTAACATGGTAAAAACCCATCTCTACGAAAAATACAAAAATTAGCCAGGCATGGTGGTGGGCACCTGTAATCCCAGCTACTTGGGAGGTTGAGGCAGGAGAATTGCTTGGACATGGGAGGCTGAGGTCGCAGTGAGCCAAGATCATGCCATTGTACTCCAGCCTGGGTGACAAGAGTGAAATGCCATCTCAAAGAAGAAGAAGGAGGAGGAGAAAAAAGAATGAATGAAATAGCCACTAAGCTCATGAAACTTAGACTCCAGAAGAAACACATCAACAGACCATTGCAGTAAAGAGTGATGGACACAAGGTCAGGAGATCGAGATCATCCTGGCCAACATGGTGAAACCCCATCTCTACTAAAAATACAAAAAATTACCCGGGTGTGGTGGCAGGTGCCTATAATCCCAGATTCTCAGGAGGCTAAGGCAGAAGAGTTGCTTTAACCTGGGAGGCGGAGGTTGTAGTGAGCCAAGATTGCACCACTGCACTGCAGCCTGGCCCACAAGAGTGAAACTTTGTCTAAAAAAAAAAAAGAGTGATGGAGATGATGCTAGAGAAAGCTCCATGCTGGGGAAGCACCAAGAAGAGGCACTTAACATACACTTAGGTCAAGGAAGGCAGAGGCCACCTGTAAAAAATGATTAAAAAAAAAAAAAGCCATGTAGCACAGGGTTAAGGAAAGGCTCTGCGTCTGCTTCACCAGGTTCAAATCCCAGCCCCACTTCTTAATAACTGTGTATCCTGGTAAGGCATTTCTTATCTCTGTACCCCAACCTCCTGATCTATAAGGTAGGGATGCTAATGGTGATAGCAGCACCTATTTGCTAGGATTGCTCAAAAGCTCAAAAGAGATACTCCACATGAAGTCCTTAGCATGGCATCTGGCATAAAAATAAGTGCTCTGTGTAGATGAGTTGTTAATAAGATGATTATTGCTAATGCTAAGAGCTAAGGCTAAGTAGGAGTTTGTGGGGAATGAGAAAACAAGGGTACAAACAGAAGAACAGCTTTTTTCAAAAGACTTGAGTCACAGAGAATCAGAAGGAAGGGCACAGGTCGAGAATCTGAGAGAGGACGCTGAGGAGGTGAGCACAACAGGTCATGTAGAGAGTTTCGGGCCAGGTAAAGGCATCTGGATTGTAACCAAGAGCAAAATAGGATATCATCAGAGCAGGGAAGCTGACATAACCAGGCTTCCAGCTTAGAAAGATCCCTCTGACTACCACGGCATGAATAGATTGACCAGAGGCAACCTGAAAAGCAGGTGCTGATCATGAGACAGTCATGGTAATCCTGGGGACAGATATTGCACCAGATATAATTATTAATAAAAGCTACTTTTATATTCTTTTAAATGTCCTTATTTGGAGAATAAATCGTGGCATCACTGAATAGCCCATATATACAACACTATCAGGACAACAGGCAGGAAACTGGGACTTTTCCACCAGCCAAACCAAGCTATATAGTCACCCATCCTTCTGACACACACACACAAGAATCCCCTATCTGCAATGATAAGTAGTCTTACTGGGGCCGTCAGTGCAAGTATCAGACAATGAACCCATGATTCAAGGTAAGATGGCTGAACTCAGGTCTTTGAATTTGACCAGAAATGATGGAAAACCCTAAATACCAGAAAGGGCACATTCAGCTCAGCATCACCTCCCAATTATACCATCGAAGCATCCTAATTCCTAGACCTGTGGCACCACTGTTGTTTCTGTTCTTTTATAACCCTACTTCTCCCTTCCCATCAATTCTGTGAGCTACCTGATGCCACTGTGATATATTCCTTTTCTGCTGTTAAAAATCCTAATTGATAGAATGACAATCAGGGTTTTACTAACTCTTTGTCTTTGGCCGTAGTTTTCTCATCTATAAAAATAATGTAATGCATACTGTCTCAGTCTCTTTTGTGTTACTGTAACAGAAAAACATAGACTGCTTGATTTATTTTTTTAAAGAAATTTGTTTCTTACTCTTCTGGAGGCTAGGAAGTCTGAGGTCAAGGAGACACACCTGGCAAGGGCCTTCTTGCTGCCTCATCCCATGGCAGAAAACAAAAACGCAAGAGAGGGCAGGAGAGCAAGATATCACACTTGGAGCCACAGGCCCTTTTATAATCAGCAGTAACTCATTTATGAAGATGGAACGTGAACACCTCCCATTAGGCCCACCTCCCAATACTGTTGCACTGAGCATTAAGTTTCCAACACATGCTCTTGGGGGATATATTAAACCATAGCATATACCTTATAAAATTGGTTTAGAAATAAATGAGACAATATATGCCAAGTGCCTGGCTCAGCACCTGGTTCAAGAGTAAGCCATCAGCTAATATCAATTTTTTCCAACCTTTCTTTCAGCTCATATTGTGTAGATTTGGTTTTGATATTTCTAACCAGTATTTAGAAAAAGTAATCATTGGAATTACTTTATTTATTTTATTTATTTTTAAGACCGAGCGAGTCTCACTCTGCCACCCAGGCTGGAGTGCACTGGCACGGTCTCGGCTCACTGCAACCTCAGCCTCCCAGGTTCAAGCAATTCTCCTGCCTCAGCCTCCCAAGAAGCTGGGATGACAGGTGCCTATCACTACACTCAGCTAATTTTTTGTATTTTTATTGAGATGGGGTTTCACTATGTTGGCCAGGCTGATCTCAAACTCCTAACCTCAAATGATCCACCTGCCTCAGCCTCCCAAAGTACTGGGATTACCGACATGAGCCACCGCACCTGTCCAGAGTTAAGCCAAGATGCATCATGATGTCCAACTGAGATTCAGTTGTACTCCTGAAAAAGTATTAAAAAAAAAATAGGTGAATGGAACATTATGTGTAATATTTCTTTCAGTAAGAATAGTCTAGGTTGAGAGTTAGAGCCCGTGCGGAGGCGGTGCGGAGCGTTTCTGCTCTGAGCGGCTGGGCGACCGGCATGTCGTGCGGGGCTGCGGCTGAGCCTCCTTAAAGAAGGCGCGAGAGGTTCGCAGCTTCGATTGAAGCACCTCAACCGGCGACAACAGCCAGGAGTCATGAGCGACAGCGGCGAGCAGAACTACGGCGAGCGGGAATCCCGTTCTGCTTCCCGAAGTGGAAGTGCTCACGGATCGGGGAAATATGCAAGGCATACCCCTGCAAGGTCTCGCTCCAAGGAAGATTCCAGGCGTTCCAGATCAAAGTCCAGGTCCCGATCTGAATCTAGGTCTAGGTCCAGAAGAAGTTCCCGAAGGCATTATACCGGGTCACGATCTCGCTCCCGCTCCCATAGACGATCGCGTAGCAGGTCTTACAGTCGAGATTATCGCAGGCGGCACAGCCACAGTCATTCTCCCATGTCTACTCGCAGGCGTCATGTTGGGAATCGGGCAAATCCTGATCCTAACTGTTGTCTTGGAGTATTTGGGTTGAGCTTGTATACCACAGAAAGAGATCTAAAAGAAGTGTTCTCTAAATATGGTCCCATTGCCGACGTGTCTATTGTATATGACCAGCAGTCTAGGTGTTCAAGAGGATTTGCCTTTGTGTATTTTGAAAATGTAGATGATGCCAAGGAAGCTAAAGAACGTGCCAATGGAATGGAGCTTGATGGGCGTAGGATCAGAGTTGATTTCTCCATAACAAAAAGACCACGTGCACCAACACCGGGAATTTACATGGGGAGACCTACCTATGGCAGCTCTAGCCGTCGGGATTACTATGACAGAGGATATGATCGGGACTGTGATGATCGGGACTACTATAGCAGATCATACAGAGGAGGAGGCGGAGGAGGAGGAGGTTGGAGAGCTGCTCAAGACAGGGGTCAGATTTACAGAAGACGGTCACCTTCTCCTTACTATAGCCGCGGAGGATACAGATCACGTTCCAGATCTCGATCATACTCACCTCGTTGCTATTAAAGCATGAAGACTTTCTGAAACCCGCCCTAGAGCTGGGATATTGTTTGTGGACAATATTTTTTATTGTCTCTTGTTTAAAAAGTGAACAGTGCCTAGTGAAGTTAGGTGACTTTTACACCTTTTATGATGACTACTTTTGGTGGAGTTGAAATGCTGTTTTCATTCTGCATTTGTGTAGTTCGGTGCTTTGTTCAAAGTTAAGTGTTTTCAGAAAAGTATGTTTTGCATGTATTTTTTCACAGTCTAAATTTTGACTGCTGAGAAGTTTCTGTTGTACAAAACTTCATTTAAAAGGTTTTTCTACTGAATCCAGGGTACTCTGAAGATCGAAGCCTGTGTAAAATGCTACCAAATGGCAAAAAGCAACAATAAACAGTTTGATTTTTACTTTTCTTTCTAACATATCAATGCTTAGCAGAACTATTCAGTTGTCAGTAGTAAATTTAAAGACAAATGGCCCGTTTTCCTCCAGTTCATGAAACATACCATACTTATACCTGCAACTAAGTGTTAAAAATTATGCTTTGTAACTCTGTACTGCTAGGATTAGAACTAAAAATCTACAATACAGCCAGTGCTTAATGCTTATATAAATGTGGATTTGTCGGCTTTTATGTAATCTGTAATATGTATAGCAGGAAACACAAAGAGTTACACAGTGTATGCCTTAAAAGGCTGTTTCTTAAAGCTGTTACAAGGGGGTGATAGGATTTCAACTAGTTATCAGCAAATGACAATACATTCCACCATAAATATACTCTTGTTCTTCTAGCTTTTAGACTATATGAAGAAAACTGGGTGCTTCAAAGTACATGATGAGAGAAGGGAACACTACACCTGTGTCATGGATGAACTGAAGACTTTGCCTGTTCATTGTTTAAATATTATTTTCAGGCCCTTTGCTTACCAAAGGAAGCCCAATTTCACTCAAATGTTTTGAGAACTGTGTTTAAATAAACGCAAATGAAAAATGCTTAAAAAAAAAAAAAGAATAGTCTAGGTTGTGCTGCAGTAACAAACAACCCTAAAATCTCAGTGGCTTTAACAACAAATGTTTATTTCTTGCTCACAACACATTTTCATTCTGAGTTGGGGTGCTGCTTGGCTCTGTGCATCCTCACCCAGTGTGTCAGCCAGGAAAATATAACTCATGGGGTATATACATAAAGAGACGTTTATTTTAAGGAATTGGTTGGCCTGGTTGTGAAGGTGAGAAGTCTCAAATCTGTAAGGCACACCAGTAGGCTGGAAATTCAGATAGGGATTCTATGTTGCAGTCTTGATGAGAATTTTTTATCTTTGGGAAACCTTGGTCTTCGTTCTTAAAGCCTTCAGCTGATTAGATGAGGCGTATTCACATTATGGAGTATCACCTGCTCAAAGTCTACTGATCTAAGTGTTAATCATACCAGGCCGGGCACGGTGGCTCACACCTGTAATCCCAGCACTTTAGGAGGCCGAGGCAGATGGATCACAAGGCCAGAGTTCAAGACCAGCCTGGCCATATGGTGAAACCCTGTCTGTACTAAAAATACAAAATATTAGTTTGTCGTGGTGCCCAGCACCTGTAATCCCAGCTACTCCAGAGGCTGAAGCACAGAATAACTTGAACCCAGGAGACAGAGGTTGCAGTGAGCTGAGATCATGCCACTGCACTCCAGCCTGGATGACAGAGCAAGACTCTGTCTCAAAAAAAAAAGTTAATTCTATCTAAAAAGTACCTTCACAGCAACATCTGGGCTGGTTCTTGACCAAGCAACTGAACCCATCATCCTAGCCAAGTTGACATAAAATTAACCATCGCACCCCAGCCAAAGAATCAACTACCGTCTCAAATGTTGTCTATCATTGTGACAGAGGAGGAAAAGTCATGGCAAATCACACTGGCTCATTTCCTCCCAGAACTGATACATTTCACTTTCACTCAGTTCATTGACCACAGCAAGTCACACAGCCTAATATTAATGAGGCCAAAAAGTACAATCTTAGCATGGGCCCAAAATAGAGCCAAGATATTTATAAATAGTCTTAATGACTACCACAGTGTCATAATCTCATTTTAATTTTTAAAAATAATGCCATCTCCCTTAGTCCTTCCTTTTTTCACTGTGTCGGCTGAAGCCTTCTGTGTTCATAGTACACAGAGATTCCCTTAAAGGAAGATGGGACAAGGGAGAGCCATTGATAGAAGCATCTCTCATTAGGCTTCTCACCACCTCTCAGCCTCTGAGAGTTTAATCAGAGAGGGGCCCATGAGGTTTTGAATCATCCACTGTGAAAAGCAGCCTCACCTTCTCCTCTGCATATCATTCCAGAGTTTGTCATGCACATTGAGAACCTACGAGACAGAGAATCATATTTCTTACAAACAACAGGCAGAAATGGTGCAGTTGGAAGAGGCATCTAGGTTATGATTTCTGAAAGGATTTTCAAATGTCTTTATCCTGCTCCGGGGCTTCTGCCAGATTTCCCTCCTGTGTTCATCTAGGGGAATTTTCATAGACAATTTATATAAAACAAGGATCTGTCCCTTGGGGCACAGTCAGCTCAGGGAGTAGCCGCTTTCCCACATTCTGCTTCCAAAAAGTAGATTGGTCGATTTATTTTATCCTATTGAGGCAGCCAACCTGAATTAGCATCGCTGGGTGCAAATAATCAAGACTTCTCCTCAAAAAGAAAAGAAAAAAGTCTTCTGGTTGCAAAAGGCACGCAAAAGTTGGGCTATTTGCTTTCTATTCAACCCCCTTGTTGGCAATGGGCAGCCTGGAGAACCTACTGAGAAGGGCGTAGACCGATACCAGTGCCCATGTGATACCTTGGCAAGAAGGTCTGCACTTCGCAGATGAGCCGAAGATCGCAGGAGCTAATGACGCCTATGATGGATTTAGCACAGTGCCTGGCTATAGCCTTGCTCAGTGGATGACAAATGTTCTTATGGGCAATTCTGTTCTGGAGTTGAATGTAGCTGCTCAGGGCTGGCGCCTAGAGGGAGGTAATCCAGAGCTTGACTCCAGACTTAGAAATCATGGGACCCCAGGCAAGTTACTTAACCTCTCTACACCTCCATTTCCCAATTATACCATAGAAGTGTCCTGATTCCTAGACCTGTAGCACCATTGTTGTGTCTATTATTTATAAACCTAGTTCTCCTTTCTTAACAATTCTGTGAGCTACCTGATACCATTGCAACACACTCTTTTTCTGCTGTTAAAAATCCTCAATGTTGCGGCAATACATCCCTCTTCTGCTGTCAAAGGTCACTCAAAGTGATCCCCCCCTCTCTAAAATAGAAATAAACACAGTGCACAGCACCTAAGATTATTGTGAGGATGAAAAATTGACATAAACAAAGCACTTAGCGACTGCATTCGTGTATCATCAGTTCTATTAGCCCCAGCTAACAAGGGAGTCAGGACCCCAGCTCGACTGTGGTTCCTCTGCTCATTTCTTTTCAAAATGGTACCAGCTTTTTTCATTTTTATTAGTATTATTATACTGTAAGTTCTGAGGTACATATGCAGAACGTGCAGGTTTGTTACATAGGTATACATGTGCCATGGTGGTTTGCTGCATCCATCACCCCATCATCTACATTAGGTATTTCTCCCAATGCTATCCCTCCCCTATCCTTCCACCCCCTGCTATCCCTCCCCTTGCCCCCCGCACCCCAATAGGTCCCAGTGTGTGATGTTCCCTTCCCTGTGTCCATGTGTTTTCATTGGTCAATACCCACTTATGAGTAAGAACATGCGGTATTTGGTTTTCTGTTCTTATGTCAGTTTGCTGAGAATGATGGCTTCCAGTGTCATCCCATTGGTTTTTATGGCTGCATGGTATTCCGTGGTGTATATATGCCACATTTTCTTTATCCAGTCTATCATTGATGGGCATTTGGGTCGGTTGCAAGTCTTACAAAACAGCACCATCCTTTTAAGGACAGTAATCTCCGAATTCTGCCCAAGGAGCCTAGGTAGCTTTGAAGGAGGATGAGGAAAGTGAGACAAACAGGCCTTACCCCTCCTGTCAACAGAAAAGTCCTGCTATGATCTGTTCCAAAAATGGAGATGCTGAGCACAATTTTATTCTCCGAAAGTGCTCCTGTAAAAAGATATTTGAACATTTGTTCTTCCATGCCACCACTCATCTTCTCATTCTTAAAATCATTAAAAATGAGATAAACACAAATAACCATTTATTATTGATTCTTTTATACACTCATTTATTCAATTTTTTTATTAATGAGTAGATTTTTTGACCAGGACCCCAGAGTTACAGCCTTGAACAAACAACACAGTCCCTGGGGGCCTGCAAGTCATTTTCCAGGCAGACATAGACACGGAGACAGACTGTGGTGACCCATGTGTTAGAAGACTCATGCTGGAGGCGGGTACACAATACTGAAGGAGAGGAAACCATCCAAAAGTCCTTGGGGGTCAAGAGAGATTTCTGTGGAGAATGACGTAGAAACTAAAATCTAAAGGGCTGGTATGGAGGACGGGGGAAGAAGAGGGGGTGATTTTTCTAGGTAGAGGCCCAAAGGTAAGAGAGAACATAATAAATACAGGAATAATTTCCCAGCAATTGGGAACACCAACAGATAGGACGAAGGAGAAACAAAGTATCCCAAAACATAAGGATCCGAGACACAGCTAAAGCCCCTCCTAACCAGACAGACGTTTCGTTTGTAGCAGATCAGGATGTAAATTCCCTTCATGAATCCAGCCAAGAAACTGGCATCCCAATATGTCCCCTCCAAGGAGCAGCTTCCTGAATGGTTCTTGGTAGATTGAGTGAAGGAATACTCTTTTGCTGCTTGGGCTTGAAGGCACACATGGGAGCAGGCAAGGATGGGCCCCCCCAGGAGAACCCTGCCTGAGAAAACACTGCCGCTGAGGCAGCTTTCTCCTGCCTCCCAGAGCCTGTCTCACTGGCTCCCTGGAGGCGCAAGTTCCTGAATAAAATCACTGAGCTGTGGAGAGGAGGTCTTTGCAAGACTTAAAGTCAAGCTCTTCCCCAGGCTGGGATTGGGAAATGTGAAATTTGCTGATTGAATTCAAGCTTCTCCAAGCAGGTGCAACAAGTGTGAATGTTCTCAGATTGTGAACAAGGCCTTGACTAATTCTCACCTCATACACCCAGCCTCCAAGCCAAGAGTCACAAGGTTCACTTCTTCATGCATCCCCGTGAAAAGCCAAGGCAAGCATCCCCTGCGGCAGGAGCCTGGGCATGAAGTCGGGGTGGAGAAGTGTTGTTATCTTAATGATGTTGAGATCATAATAATTACAATAATAGTAATAAATAATATTTACTGAGCACATACTCTGTGACAGGTAGTTATAAGCACTTTACATAAATTAAATTAACTCATCTCAGAAAATCCGAAGCCAAAAATACTACTATCCCAGTTTTACAAAAACCAAAAGATGTGCAGAAAGGTTATCCGTAGGTGGATAAGGAGATAGAAAACTACAAGTTTGCAAAACCTATAAAACAAAATAAACAACATCCACTCAGTAAAATAGTATCATTTTTACTAGAACTGACTACAGGACCTCAGATTAATCACCACACACGGTCCTACTCAGAGGCATCTAAGCACATCGGGACAAATCAGACTTGAATGAGCAAAGCTAAAAGCCATGACAGAAGTTCAAGGAGACTGTGAGGGACAGTGTGCCCGGCTGGAGGGCGTTAGGGAGGTTTAGGGAACAGGTGAGGACTGGGACGTTGAAGGATGGGCAGGATGTCATTCCAGGTTAAGAGAAAAAAGAAAGAGGGAGGGAGGGAGGGAGGAGACTGTCCGAGGAAGTGAGGGAAGTAGATCGTGGCTGGAGTATTGGCCACACCGGGATTCCCAGTCAGAGCGTCAGGCTCTCAGTAGACACCACAGACCCTCCCAATTTATCCCAGTTTTTATCTACTTTATCTTTTGGGCTTCTGTATGAAATTGAAACAATTCATTTAATTTCCATTTTTAAACCTGAACACTAGAGAAAGCATAGAGGAAAGGGGAAACAAAGCAGGAATGGCAAGCTGGGAGAAGAGACTGGAGAGCTGCGGTCAAGAACATGATTGTCAAGAACATCAAACCCACAGCATTCCCGCCGCCCCTCTGCATTCTACGGCCATAGCAAACATCACTGGAGGAGCAGATATCCCTTCCCTACTGTGCAGACTCCAAAGCCTTCCACAAACAACAGTGACTCCAGGCATCAGAAGTGAGGCATCACAGAGCTAAGCAAGGGAGAATGAGCTTTTTTCCTATGACAACAGAGAGCAAGTTTTTGAAACATTGTCAGGTTCACTGATGTCTAAATAATGCTACTGCAATGGGGCCATGAATCCCTGGCCAGGCCTCACTTGTAGGCAATCTCATCCCAAAGAGATCTTCACAAACGACTCCCTAGGTGCCCTGATCTTCCCTCCTACAAGGTCCAGATCCCCAACAATAAGTTAATCAGAAATAAGAAGTGAGAAAGGACTTCCACAGTGTCCAGAAGGCCAACCTGGACTGACTCTTTTTCCACTATCACACAGTGAAAAACATTCTTCATTTATTACGTTAGCAGTGGAAATTTGGGGATCTAGGAGTAGAGTTAAAATCTGTGTCTCCCAGTCCAGAAATGGCAGGTGATGGGTTAACGAGGCTGCCACAGAGGAGGGGTATGAATGATGTTGAGAGGCGATGCAAGCCGTAAGTAAGGGTAAAGGGTTATGCAGAATACAAGCTTCACCTACTCCTTTGGGTGTAAAAAGCAGCATCTGGAGACATAACTGTGCTCTGCTATATAAGCTGTGTGACCTTGGAAGTGTCACTTCACCTCTCTGAGCCTCAGATTTCCCATTATACCTTGGAGGTAATTCTCTCACCTAACGCCCCACCTCACAAGGTGTGTAGGGAACATCTGTTGCTTATTCCCTTTTCTCCTGTCAACAACACAATTTGCTTTTTACTCAGCTTTGAAGGGTCTTCTTATCAAGGTGCCTCCATAGTCCCTTGGCCAAGGAGTGTGTGTGTGTGTACTCCAGACTGGACCCATCTGACACCCTCACCCCAAGGGTGAGCAGGGAAATGCAAAACTGAGAGCAGTTAGAACCCAGGCAGAGCTTGAAGAGATGACCCTTTCATTCCTGCTCCCCCATCCCAGCCCCAGAGAGCTCTGGGTCCTGCCGTTGTGTGACCCATCTGCATCTTTCAAAAAAACCTCTCGATAATTTAGGTGAGCTAGGGTCACAAAGAACCCTGGCTGACACGGAGGTATTGAATGAGGACATGATGTGTGGAAACATGCTTAGACAACATAAAATATGTATACAAATGCCAGGTGGTATTCTCCAGAACATTCCACAGTGTCGTTCCCCCAATAGTCTTATTAAATGATTGTCGAAGCAAGACTGTTGAGTGTGTCCTCTGCTCTTGGACACAATCTTCAGAGATCCTTCTGGCCTTTTGTGCTCATGGACAGAGCTACTCTATGTTCCTTTTGAATCTCCACCAGAATGTGTCATCTTTATCACACAATGCTCAAAGCTTTGTGTCTCTTTTCCCTCTCTGATTTACTTCCTTTATTTCAGATGCTCATTCCTCAACAGACTAATTTAAAATAAAAAGCCATGGGAAGCAAGGCAATATTTTTGCCCTCAGTTCACACCAAAAATCTGTGAGATAATGACAAGTGAGGATCAGATGCCCTTAGGGCTTTGCAACTAGCCAGCTTTGTGAAAAAGCAAATCATCACTTCTCTGGACCACAGCTTACCGCCTGTCAAATGCTGGTGTTAAATGAGAAAATCTCTAAGGACTCCTTTAGGGAAATTCTGTGAAATGATTTGACTCCACCTGGCTTTAACGCCACTCAGTCTCCTGTGTTTCATCTTTAATGCAAAGAGACTGTGGCATCCCTCTCTGCCAGGACCATTTCAGGTCTATATAAGTATTCCTAAAACTTCTTTAAACTCCAGAACAATAAATCTGTTTCATTAAAAACATCTATAGCATTCTTCCTCAAGAAAAATATCAGATCTTAAAAAGAAATAAAACCTCTACGACAAAAACTAAATCAAACAATTTAATTAAACATCACAGAAAAGCAAAAATAACTGTATTAGATTTTATTACAGAAAATATAAAACTGAGAATTTTCCCAAATGCTTGCAGCATGCTTGCAAGCTGTTCAAAGAAAAAAAGAAAAGGTGTTCCACAGTGCCATATTAAAACATAATAATAAAATAAAACTACCCAACATTGCACAAAAACATCTATCTCTGTAAGGTGAGTTGTCAAGATAGATCCTTCACATCTCAACAAGTGAGGTTGCCCTTGTGAGAACCAGTTCTTTTTGCTGCAGAAATGGAAGCACTAAACTTTGAATGGCCTCTTGTTGAAATATCAGAGTGGTTAAGGCGCCCTGATTTTTGAGGGGAGGAGAAGAGAGCTGGAAAAGATTAAGTATCCTTCATTTACTAGATTTTGATTTCAGGGCTTCCCATGTGAAACCAGAGCAGCCTCATCACCAGACTGGCAGCCCTTCAAATTTCATCTTTTCTGCTTCTAAGACAAATCCATATGTCAGTACCAGCAGAAGCGGCAAAGATCCCAAGAACTGAGCAGTCCTGGCCCGGCAGAGGTGGAATTTGCTCCAAAAGCCCTGATTGTAAAAGCCGCCATCAGGCAAGAAGAAAGCAGAACTGGAGCCCAGCAGGAGCACGTGGGCGCTACCCTCGGAAGTTGGCCAGAGCCCTGCAGACAGACCCCTCCTGAGGGCTGATGCAGGGATCCCATTACCTTAGAAGGGCAGGAGGGGTTTTTTGTTTGCATTTGGGTCCCCCTAGTGGAGTAACGAAAGTGCACTGTCTTGGTCTGAAGAAGGCAAGTGGAGAGATGGAACCTCCTCCTGGGGAAGTTAAAAACAGGAGCACTACACACTGGGGTCAGTTGGGGGGAAATAGGGGAGAGAGGGTGGGGGGTGGGAAGCTGGGGAGAGATAGCAAGGGGAGAAATGCCAGATGTAGGTGATGGGGAGGAAGGCAGCAAATCACACTGCCACGTGTGTTCCTATGCAACAATTTTGCATGTTCTTCACATGTACCCCAAAATGTAAAATGCAATAAAATAAATAAAGGGGAAAAAAAAAAAAAAAAAAAACAGCTGCCAAAACTTGTGGTTGCCTTTGCCTTCCCTTCCTCGGAGTATGCAAACAACTCTGCAGCCAGGCAACCCATCAGCATGTAATTCACACCTACTGTCTACCCAGCTTTGAAGGGCAGGGGAAGCGCAGGTGAGATTGGCATCATCTCTGTCTCTCAGGGTGGTCATAATAGGGTGGGAAGCATGATGCAATCATTAGCAAACACTATACTTCACATTTAATTAGTGTCAAACTTATACATGAAGTCATGTCTTGTAACGGTCCCTAGAGAAAGCCTTGAAATCAGACTGCCTGTGTTCCTCTGCCTACCAGCTCAGAGACTTTGGGCTTTTTCATTCGATAGATATAAACTGAACACTTAATATATACCAAGTACAGGTCTGGGCAGTAAGGATACAGCAAAAGATACCAAAAAATACCTTTCCTTTTGAACCATATACTCTTCATTGGTGAAGAAAACAAGGTTGTTCAAAGAGCCTGAAGTCTCTGAAATGCATCAGAGCACAATCAAAATTCAATCAATGGCAGGATGACTCCAGATCCAAGTCTGCAAATTCACTCTCTAATACATTTCCATATACGTTATCTACCACCACGTATTATCCAATGTAGCGTAGCAATGAGATTCAACAATGAGATTAAATGACAACAGTAAAATGATCCAATAATGAACTGCATTGAGACATTTACATAATAGAATGATTTAAACCCAGAAACATTCCCTTATCAACTTCTTAGAGAAAAATATACAGTATACCCCAAAATTAAATCCTCCTAAAAGTTAAAGTTTAAAGATGTTCAAAGCTGAAGGAACTAATGTCCAAAAACAATGTATTTTGTCATTGTGTATTAAAAGCCCAAAATCCATAGTCTTTCAGTGCTATTAAAGCAAATTTCTATGTGATCACCAAATAAAAGGTGAAACTCTTAGGTTGATTTATTTTCTAGTATCATCACCAAAACAGTGCATGAGAAAAATGCATAGGTGAAACTAAAGTAAATATTTAGTCTGCCTGGCTAATAAGGACTAGGTTTTTCCTAGTTAACTAATCAGTCTAACTAACGGCTAACTGGACGGCTAAAGAGACAGTGACAGAATTGCCAATGTTTTAAAGCCTGCCTGGAGGGGGGAAAAAACACTTTTGTACCAAACTATACAGACAATGATTTAATATTGAGCTAGGAGTATCTGCTGGTTGAGCCAGAAGCCACTCTAGAATCTTGCTGTGATGATAGAATCATCTCTATGTCTGTAGCAATAAAAGGCCCAGGAGGCAGAATTGCAGCTGGTACACCCTATGAGCCTTTTCATGCTGGACTGAGAGTACAGTAAGTTCAGGAACCTCCTCTTCTCACTTTCCATTATACAGGCCATGTATATTTCCAGCACCTGACACAGTGCCAGTCACTGAAAAGGCACTGATTAATATTGTGTTTCATAAATTCATGACATTAATAGGCATTTGCTACTAAAGAGCCAAACTAGCTAGCATCCACAGTAAGGTAAAAACAGTCAACCAAATGATACATGTTATTTCTGATTATTCTTCTCTCATTAAAGAGAATTTTTCTAGGTATTGCTTCTTCTTTGATTACAACCACTAACAAAGGAAGCCAGGCTGCATGGCTCAGCTCCTGGTATATATGAGACATGCAAGGTTATTTGGGTTGGATTCTAACTTCACAAATCTTATCACAAGCAATAAACATGATTAAAAACTTTAGCCATCTAGAAAGCTAAAGCTACTTGTTTTTCTTTTTCTGAAGCTTCTGGGGTGGGGGAAAGCTAATGTTCTATATAAATAAGCAAGAAAATAAAACTGGAAGTTTTTGCAATTGCCTGACCCAATCCTCAGGCCACATCTTCAGTTCCTGCCCTTCCCCATCTCTCTTGCGCTCTGGGTAGATTGCTCCACATCGGTTTCCTCACTCTGCCCTGGCACCTGCCAGAGAAGAAGCAGATGCTCATCTTGGCTAGCCCCGCATGGCCACAGCAGGCATTCTGGTCTCTCTGCTTCCTGCCTCCTGTGCATGCCCAGGCGTTGCATCAGAGAACTTCAAGAGCTAAAGCACAGCCTTCCCAAGTCAGTCAGATGCAGCCAACCCTACAAAACGTCAGCCATGACATTCTGCCACCTCTGGTCTTCTCCACTCAGGAATCCCTGTTCACATTCCACACTGTCCCCTACCCTAGTACCCTCAGATCACTGATGCTCTTCTTCCATCACTTCAGGTAAACCTTGAGACCGCTGCAACCCAGGGCCAAGGCCTCTGTCTTGTGACCTTCCTGGCTGGGCTGCTTGCTTGAAGAGGGCAAGGTAAACTTGCTTGGAGAGAGCAGCTAGTGGGAATATATCCTCTCCACCATTGGCACCAGTTCCCAGGGTCTCAGGAGCTCCACACACCCCTATAAGCTCCAGTTGCCTCTCCTCCTCAACCTCATCCTTCTCTTGCAAGCCTCCTGCCATCCTTTGCCCAGCTGTCCTACCTTCTCCTCTAATCCCAGTACTGTCTCTACTTCTCCAAATGCCCAGCCTTGACTTGGTAACCCTTCCCTGATAATCCCACAATAGTTTGGACTTATGTCTCGATCAGGTTCCTGCAAGCTGAGATTGAGATGGAAATCCACATGCAGGAAGTTTATTGATGTGTCTGCTCAGGATGAACACCCAGAAGACAGAAGAAGTGGGACTAGGCAGAGGGAGAAGCTGATTGTGATACAGTCACATAGAAACCTAATCCCAATCCTATGGAGAAGTATGGATCTGAGATGGCCATTTAGAGTGCCCCATTTTGAGACACAGACAGCCCTTGAGCAGAGGACATGATCTTGGGTGAGGCTGCTTTCTTCCCACTAGGGCAATTCCCAGAGAGAAACTCAGCTGAGAACCACCATCAGCCAACACTCCCAGCAACTGTAGGACAGGATGCCTGAATCATAAAGGGGGATCTGGACAGCACAGCGCAGGATCCTCTGCACACTGATCGCATTATAATGCAAAATCTTTGTTCTTTCATTTATCAAGAGGACAAAGCCCTGGAGATATATCAGCAGGCAGCTCTCACTAGACTGTGAGCCTTTCAAGGACAGAAACCATCTCTTTTCTCTCTGCACCTGATACATAACAATCACACAATAAATAATTGCTGAATCAATTAATGATGTGATTGCAGAGGGCCTGATAAATAACTCTTCTTTCCCCATCCAGGTTCAAAATAATTTGAGAGACAGACAAATCAGACCTATGGAAGCCAAAATATCACCTTTATTACTGACAACAGGTGCTGCTAGAGAATGCGGATTCCATTTGTGGGAATGTATAAAAAATAACAGGAAATCTCAAAGTTAGAAAGACTTTTCCACCCAGTCCTAAGCAGTATAGGAAAACCACAGACCTGCCCCCAAGCACATGGGAGGGGGAAGAAAAGAGCCATCTTCTCTGGGACTCTAAGTAGAGGAAAAAGCTGAACTGAGAATAATGCTCAGTCTGTTCTCCCACAATTTACTGAGAGAGATAAACCACCATCCTCCCCTGCAAGGGAAGGGGAGGGAAAGAGCAGGGCATTAGCCTAGTGGTACCCGCTCTGTAAATGTGGATGCACCAGGATTAGGGAAGCTTTTTACCCCTAATAAATATGTACTGGCCAGACCCAGCTGAAAGCTGTCCAGTCCCCGATTCCAGTTATTACTAAGGCCAGGTCCACCCACAAGCCTGTCGTTTGCCTAAGCCAATGTTGCCCTTTTGTTCCCCCTGACAGCAAATGCTAACAGAATTCTCCCACAGCCTTGACTTCTTACCTAATATAAGAACCTATGAAAAAAATTAAGCATATTAATAGAGATTCACAGTGTGAGTAATTTAGGCTTAAATCACTGGTGGTAAATTTGAATGAAGTATGTGTGTTTACTGTGGAAATAACTCTCCTCAAACTTCCTGTACTGGGTATTAGGAACATTTTCCTTGAAACTCAGGGTAATCTCTGGCATGAGGCCAGTGGCCAAATGCCAGGGAAAGCCACCTTGGGGGTAATGATAATATAATTCTCTTGACTGGATTATAAGATTGGGAATTGGCAGCACTCAGATATGAGTTAAACAGAATGAATTCGGTCTATGGCAGTAAAAATAAATCAGATTTCTCCCCAGTACTGTACTGGCAACAAAAGGTGCATAACTCAGTCCCAGAAGGATGAGAAAATTAGGTTTGCACAGGAACTAGGGCAGAGAGAGAAGGCAGCATGGTTTCTAGTCCAGGCTCCAAGCCTGAAAAGAATCCCAATTTGTGTCCCCTTGACAATGGCTTCTCTGCTTCCAATTAAGGTTGGCAAAGGTCTGGTTTAATGTTTGGGGAAAACAGGTAGTTTCACAAATTGCTCACTTAAATGGCAAGCTAGAGTTTTCATTTCCCAAAGATTGGAGACCATTCGCATTTCTATACATTGAATTACAGCTGGAAGAGAAACTCCAGAATCTAAACTGTTCCCTTGGCTCAAATCAAAGCCAGGACTAGGAGATCTACTAGTTCAAAAGCTCCCGGTGACACACAGCTTTCTAGAAAAATATGGACAGAAGGGAAGGCTACATCCCATACTCTGGGTTGTGAGCAGAGAATATCAATATAAGATGCATATTAATGAAATGCAAATTAAGATTAGTCACATATTCCTGTGCTTGCAGTAAAGGACCACAGTGTTGTCTTTCCTAGGCAAACCTGTCTCCCTCTGGAACCTGATTCTAACCCCAGCTCTGTCTTGGGTAAGCCCTAAGACTTTGAGTAAATTACTAACCTGTCTGGATTTCTAAATTTCATCATTTGTAGCATCATCTGACAATGATAGTTCAAGACATTTTCTATTCTAGAATAACATGCCTACAATATGGGAATGTGTACTGCTAAGCATAACTACTTGTTAAATGAAGTAATAAATGAGTAAGAGAAAAAGTGATTGAATGAGCAAATACATTAATAAGTGGAAGCTCAGTAGCTTGATAGGAATATCTCTGCCTATTGGGCCATTCTCAATCAGGTTTGCGCAAGAGAATTTGTCTTAAAGCTCTAAGATGCAACCACATGGAATAAATTAACTTCTCTCTATGCATCTATAACAGTACTAGCTAAGTACCAACTTTAGGAGAATTGAGAAGGTCATGCAAATCATTGTTCATGCTCTGTAGTCCAGTTGAGAATGACTGTATAACTATTGAAGAGCCAACCAATTTGTCAAGGAGCCAGAATTTGCAGAAATGTCCATGAGTGAACCAAGTCCATCAGCAAGTTCCTCATGTGCTGTGTGATCTGGAGACTGGTCCATTCACCATCCCAATAGAGAGTACACAGAGAAGAATGTGGGCTCAAGAGACAGAAAGTCTAGAGTTCTTATCCCAGTGCAATCTTGTCCCACCCACAAGCTTGCAACTCTAAGCAAATTACTTCATCTCTTGGAGTTTTGATATCCACCTTGTCTTAATTTGGGATTCTCCAAGCACAGATCCTAAAACAAGGATTTTGGAACAAGTAGTTTATGCAGGATCTGGCCCAAAAAAAAGCATGGCATAGCACAGGGTTTCTCATCTTTGGCATTATTGGCATTTTGGGTCCGATCTTTGATGTGGGGAGCAGTTCGAGCACTAATGAATGTTTATCTGCATCCCTATCCTCTACCACTAGATACTAGTAGCAGCCCTCCCACTCCAGGTGTAACAACCAAGAATGTCTCCAGATACTGCCAAATGTCCTCTGAGAGAAAAAATCTCCCCAGTTGAGAACCACTGATGTGGTGGAATAGTACTATCTTTGGCCCAGACTTCCCCATCAGGATACACTATCCTAGCATTTGGGAGTGTTGGATGCTGAGTGATCAACAAAGGATTCCCCTTTCTAGAAAATGCCATTGGTTGAAGAGACCTGCATCACATCCCAAGTTATGCCTCTTCCCTAGGGGCAGCCTATATCCAATAATGGTCAGTGCAGGGGACCTAAGGCTCAGCCCCCTTACCTCAAGATAGGACAACTATTAAAGGCCATCCCTACTCTAGAGCTTGCTGGGGGATCAGCAAATCCTCTGTTGCAACTGCATCCTTGTCTTGTTTCAGATCTTAGAGAAAAGGCTTTCCATTATTCCCCATTCAGTGTGATGTTAGCTGTGGGTTTGACATGTGTAGCCTTTATAGTTTTGAAGTATGTTCCTTTTGTACCCAGTTTGTCAAGAGTTTTTATTGTAAAGAAATCTTGGATTTTATCAAATGCTTTTCTAACATCCATTGATATAATGATATAGTTTTTGTTCTTGATTCTGTTAATCTTATATATCACATTTGTTGATTTGCATACGTTGAACCATTTTTGTATCTCTGAAATGAGTCCCACTTGATCATGACCATGATTAAAAAGATCATGATCTTTTTAATGCGCTGTTGAATTTGGTTTGTGTATCTTGTTGAGAATTTTTGCCTCTATGCTCTTCAGGGATATTGGCCTGCAATTTGTTGTTGTTGCTGTTGTTGGTTTATCCTTGTCTAGTTTTTGTATCAAGGTAATGAGAGTGTCATAGGACAAGTTTGCAGATATTCCTTCATCTTCAATTTTTTGGAATGGTTTCAATAGAATTGTTATTAGTTCTCCTTTAAATGTTTGGTAGAATTCAGCAGGGAAGTGGTCAGGTCCTGGGATTTTCTTTGATGGGAGATGCTTTGTTATTGCTACAATCTCAGTACTTATTTCGGGTCTGTTCAAGTTTTTTATTTCTTCATGGTCCAATCTTGGCAAGTTGTATGTCTCCAGGAATTTATGCATTCATTCTAGGTATTTTGGTTTGTTGACATATAGTTGTTTATGATAGTCTCTAATTATCTTTTGTATTTCTGTGATATTAGTTGTAATGTCTCCTTTTTGTCTTTGATATTTATCAATTTGGGTCTTTTCCTTTCTTATTTTGTGTAGCTAAAAGTTTGTCAATTCTGTTTATCTTTTCAAAACACAAACTTTTTATTTCATTAATATTTTGTGTTGTATTTTTAGTCTCAACTTTATTTATTTCTGCTTTGATCTTTATTATTTCATTCCTTCTACTAATTTGGGGTTTGGTTCATTTTTCTTTCTCTTATTCTTTGAGATGCATCATTAGGCTGTTTATCTGAAGACTTTTTGCTTTTTAATGTAGGGTTTATTGCTATAAACTTCTCTCTTAGTGCTGCATTTGCTGTATCATCTTGGTATGTTGGGTTTCCATTTTCATTTTTTCAAGTAATTTTTAAATTTCCTTTTCAATTTCTCCATTGATCCATTCATTGTTTAGGAACATTTTGTTTAATTTCCATCAATGTGTACCATTTTCAACATTCCTTCTGTTATTGATTTCCAGTTTTATTCAATCGTAACCAGAAAAGATACTTGATATGATTTTGTTTTTTTTTAATTTGTTCAGACTTGTTTGTGATCTAACATATGATCTACCCCAGAATATGTTTCATATGTTGTTTAGAAAAAGGCATAATCCACAGCTCTTGGATGAAGTATTCTGTAAATGTCTGTTAGGTTCATTTACCCTAGAATGCAGTTTACTCTACTGTTTCTTTGTTGATTTTCTGTCAAAATAATCTGTCTATTGCCATAAGTGGGGTTTTGAAGTTCCCTACTGTTAATACATTGCAGTCAATCTCTCTTTTAGGTCTTTTCAAATTTGTTTTATATATTTGAATGCTCCAGTATTAGATACATATGTATTTATAATTGTTATATCATTTTATTGTGTTGATCCCTTTATCATTATAAAATAGTCTTCCTTGTGGTTTTCTTTAAAAAAAAAAAAACTATTCTTGGTTTAAAGTCTATTTTATCTGATATAAGTAAAGCTACTCCTGCTCTTTTTCATTTCCATTTGAATGGGCTGTCTTTTGCCATCTCTTCACATTCAGTCTGTATGTGTCTTTATAGATGAAGTACATTTCTTATAGACAACATATAATTGGAACTTGTTTTTTATCCATGCAGTTTTTTATCTCCCTTTTAATTGGAGAATTTAATCTATTTTCAAGACTATTATTGATAAGGAAGGATGTATTATTGCCATTTTGCTACTTGTTTTCTGCTGGTTTTGTGGATCCTTTCTTCCTTTTTTTAACCCTCTCTTACTTTCTTGGTGGTAAAGTGATTTTCTATGGTAGGATATTTGAATTCCATGCTATTTATTTTTAGCATATGTATTACTGTTTTTTGCTTTGTGATTACCATGAGACCTAAAGAAAATTTTTATAGTTATAGCAGGTTATTTTAAACTGATAGTGACCTAACTTTGATTGCAAAGAAAAGTAACAAAAACAAACTCTGTACTTTAACACCATCCTCCTAGACATTTTGACTTATTGGTGTTTCAATTTATGTCTTTTTTATTGTCTAGTTTCTAACTAATTATTGTAGCTCTTATTGATCTTAATAGTTTTGTCTTTTAGTCCTCATACTTAAGATGCAAGTGGTTCACTTACCCCAATTACAGTAGTAAAGTATTCTGAATTTGTTTTTTCACCAGTGAATTTAATATCTTCAAATATTTTCTTGTTACACATTAGGATTCATTTTTTTCAGATTGAAGAACTCTCTTTAGCATTTCTTATAAGACAAGTGTGGTGTTGACGAATTCCCTCAGCTTTTGTTGGTCTGGGAAAATATATCTTTTGTTTGAAGGATAGCTCTCCTGGGTACAGTATTCTCAGTTGTAAATTTTGTTTTTCCTTTAGCATTTAGAGTATAACATCCCACTCTCTCCTAGTTTTCAGGGTTGCTGCTGAGAAATCTGCTAAAAGCCACGTTGGAGCTCCATTAAGTGTAATATGTATCTCTTCTTTTGCTGCTTTAAGTATTCTCTTTTAGTCTTTAATTTTTATTAATTTGGTTATAATGTGTCTTGGTTGGGTTGAATTTGATTGGCGACCATTGAACATCCTGTACCTGGATGATGTCATCTTTTTCTGGATTTGGGAAATGTTCAGCCATTATTTTCTTAAATATGCTTTCTAGGATTTTTTATCACTCACGTCCTTTATAAGTATTTATTACTTGGAAGTTAGTAGTATCCCATAATTCTCACAAGCCATCTTTACCCTTTTGACTCTTTTTTCTTCTTGCTTCTCATATTGGGCAATTACATATATTCTATCATCAAGCTTTCTAATTCTTTCCCGTTTGATCAACTCTGCTGTTGAAGCTTTCTAATGAGTTTTTCAATTTTTTTTTTTTTTTTTTTCTGAGACAGAGTCTTGCTCTGTCGCCCAGGCTGGAGTGCAATGATGCAATCTTGGCTCACTGCAACCTCCACCTCCCAGTTCAAAGAATTATCCTGCCTCAGCCTCCCATCCTAGGACAAGCAAGCACCACCATGCTGGATAATTTTTGTCTTTTTAGCAGAGATGAGGTTTCACCATGTTGGTCAGGTTGGTCTCGAACTCCTGGCCTCAAGTGATCTACCCACCTCCACCTCCCAAACTGCTGGGATTACAGGCATGAGCCACCATGCCCAGCCCAGTTGTTGTATTCTTTATTTCTAAGATTTCTGTATTTTTCAAACTGTTTCTATTTATTTGTCAAATTTTTCCTTTTGTTTCTAAATTGTTTACCAAATTTTATTTAGTTCTCTATATGTATTTATTTCCTTATTATTCTCTTAACTTTTATAAGAGAATTATTCTGAATTCTCTGTTCAACATTTCATAAATCTTCCATTTTTCTGAGCTGTTGCTAGAGCTTTGTTGGTTTCTTTTGGTGGTGTTACATTTCCCTGAATTTTCACAACTCTTGTAGCTTTACATTGATACCTGTGCATTTGAGATCACAGTGAGCTCCTCCACTTTTTACAGGTGTTATTTGGTGATTGCTACCTAGTATCAGAACTTACACACTGCTCTGTTGTTTCTTCTCATTCTGGGGAGGGCTTATGGTGAGCACCAGAACTAAAACACTGCACTGGAACTAACTCACTACACTGTCATTGTTTCCCAGTCTGGGAAAGACTTAGAGTGAACCACAAAAGTTCAATGTTTCCCCAAAACTATATTGCTGCTGTGATGTCATTTCTCAGTCTGCAGAAGATTTAAATGGGAACTGGAAAACAATCTTAACCTTTTAGCTGCTTCTGGGCCAGGAAAAGGCCCCACATTAGAACTTAGTGACACACCCAAATCTCATTTTGAAATGTAATCCCCAATATTGGAGGTGGGGTCTGGTGGAGGTGTTTGGATTATGGGGGTGGACCTCTCATGAATGGCTTAGGCCATGCCCTTGGTGATAAGTGAGCTCTTACTCTGAGTTCACACAAGATCTAGTTGTTTAGAAGTGTGTTACACCTCCCCATCTCTGACCATACCTATTCTCTGTCTCTCCTCTCTCTCTCTCTCTCTCTGTCCCTTGCTCCTGCTTTCACCATGTGATGTGCCTGCTCTGCCATGAGTAAATTTCCTGAGGCCTCCCCAGAAGTGAAGCAGATACTGGCATCATGCTTGTACAACCTGCAGAACTGTGAACCAATTAAACTTCTTTTCTTTATAAATTACACAGCCTCAAGTATTTATTTATAGCAATGCAAGAATGGCCTACACACCTGTGCTTTGTGAAAAATCCATACAGGGATTTGGGCCTTCCAAGAAATTGTGTCCCTATAGCACTATGGTACCATTAGTCTCTCAAAAGTAGCATCCCCACTGATCAAAGGGCAGCGTAGCCACCAAGAGCTACATGACAGTTGCTGATATCAGTACTTTTTGCTTCTCTCTGTCCAAATTCACCCCAGGTAGTTCAGCCCTCCTGGTGTTCCCAATGATTCCAGCGGGATGAGATTGTATTGGACCTCCCATAAGATTCCCAGACCAGGGAAGAAATCGAATGCCCACTTCTGATTTCTTCCTCTCACCTTGGAAACTGTGGGTCTAGGGAAAAAAAATTGTGAGTGTCATTATGCTGGTTTCAAGGAGGGAATGGTACAATCTGAAATGACCAAGTCTCTTGCTATTCACAAGTTTTCTCAATTCTGTGGGCCCAGGGGGTTTCTCTGCTTTTCCCATGAGTTCTGGTAAAATCTGGGAGTTATTCTTATATTTGAATAGTTTCTAGTTGTATTTTATGGGAGGGTGATGCCAGGGGATCTTCTATTCTGCTATCTTGCCAATGTCTGTCCCCTAAAATGGAAATTTAAGAGCTGGATCCC
Source organism: Sapajus apella (assembly GCF_009761245.1). Classification (NCBI taxonomy): domain Eukaryota; kingdom Metazoa; phylum Chordata; class Mammalia; order Primates; family Cebidae; genus Sapajus; species Sapajus apella. The sequence goes on from NW_022436943.1 coordinate 46,065,597, forward strand.
TCATCACTTGGCTGGAAATAAATACCTCATCATTAGTAGCAGTTGGAGTGCTGAGAGCTCTGGCATGTTGACATTGCAATTGTTGAAACTGTCACCTGTTCTGAACTGGATGAGATTCCTACAAAAGGAAATGCACTGACTGGTGAATAGACAAAGCATTAAGAAGTTCAGGGTAACTGAAGTAGTAATTAGAAGTACAATAAAATCAGATGACTGTTGCTGGGTGCTATAAATTCATTAGAGAAAGGCAATGAAAGGTTGAGGTGATTCATCATTATTAAAAGGTGAGGAAGGAAAGTCAGAGGGTTTTCTTGTCAGTGAGCAAAGAGACTGTCATCTCCTGTAGCCAGAGAACAGAAAAAACTTAATTATAAGGTCGTGGGACTCCATAGAAGGTTGACATCAAAACTGCAGCAAGGCTGCAGTGTCTGGTTAAAGCTCTGATTGGGAAGAAATGGAACCCTGATACCTGGATGGAAATAATTGGGTCAATGCACTGAGGAGCCTTGAAACACAAGATCCTCCTAAACCTTCTGGACCTGAAGGAGTAGCCCATTCCTTCGTGTTATAGGCTAGCACTCCACCCTATCCCCTACCCCTTTACTTGAAGACAGTTTGAGTGCAGAGGTCCTCCAGTGCAAGACAACAAATGATCCCCTCAGAATCTCACCCCACCTCCCCTCCTGGCCACCAGAACAATAATTAGGGTTGAGTTACAACATGATAAATCCTGAGAAGTATTAGGCCTGCTATGAAAGGACCACAGGCCAAAGAAGATGCTGGTCCTCACCAAGGTACATCAAAGGAGCCAGGAAAGTCTGTATAAGACTGGATCCCGAGGGCCTGGATCAAGGGGACAGGGTATTAAGCTGGATAAGAACTTTTATTGATATGGGAAAATGATGTAACAATCTGGCAACAACCACAGGAGATGGTGTTGATATGCATCTTGGATGGCTCCTGAAAGCTTGAGGAAATTGATAGCTCACCCTGAGGAAGGTACAGATGTCAGAACTTCTTCCAGACAGTGAGGAAGGGGTCGAAAGGCTCAGAGAAGCTGGTGTGCAGTGTTGGTACAGTGCTTGTGGTGGGCACACCATTACATGACCCTCAATGAGCCATGTCCTTGTATAATCCCTCCCCTTGAGTGCAGATAGAACCTGTGACTTGGTTCTAGCCAACAGTGTCTGGCAAAGGAAATGGGATTGTCATTCTAAGATTATGTTACATGACACAATACTTTAGTCTGGCATCCTGGAATCAGAGATTCTCCTGCTGGCTTGAAGAAGTAAGCTGCCATGTTGTGAGAGGTTCTGCAGGAAGGAACTGCAGGTTGCCTCTGGGAACTCAGAGCATCACCCATCTAACCATCAGCAAGAAAACAAGGACTTCAGTCCTACAACCACAGGAACAGAATGCTGCCAATTAGCACGCGAGTTTGAAAGAGGATCCTGAGCTCCAGTTAGGAGTGCAGCCTCACTAACACTTTAACTGTAGCCTTATGAGACCCCAAACAAAGGACTTCAGTTAAGCCATGTCCACACTTCTGACCTCCAGACACTGTGAGAAAATAACTGTATGTTATTTTAAACTGCTAATTTTGTGGTAAGTTGTTATGTAGCATAGATAACCAATGCGCTGCTTAAGGCTGGAAAACCCGCCAGCCAGTGATGTCCATGGGATGGCCCAGAGAGTGCCTTATTTACCAATGTCATGAGAAATATGTCCATGAGGTGGGGCACCAGCACCACTGGGATGTTCAGTGGTGGCCATCTTCTGTGGGTCACAGCTGATGCTATTACAGACCCCCTGCTAGTAAAGGGATTGATTTGGTTTCAAAATAATGAAAGCCATGTAGCAATGTTGAAATATCAAAAACAAAGTGGCCCCATTACTGTAATGAGTGACATGGTTAAAATATCAGCCATGGGGCCTGATCCACAAAGTTCTAGAGGTAATTGGAGTAGAAAGAAAAATGTGTGTAGGATTTATAAGAAGATAAAATAAAAATTACTGCATGAAAACTCTAGTGCTCTACAGCAGTGGCCCCTGACCTTTTTGGCATCAGGGACCAGTTTTGTGGAAGACAGTTTTTCCACAAACAGGGACAGGAGTTAGGGGAGGAGTGTGGGTATGGTTTCCAGATGAAACTTTTCCACCTCAGATCATCAGGCATTAGATTCTCATAAGGAGTGCACAACTTAGATCCCTCACATGTGCAATTTACAATACGGTTCCTGCTCCTATGAGAACCTAACGCCAGCCCTGATCTGACAGGAGGTGGAGCTCAGGTAGTAATGCTCACTGACCCACCACTCACCTCCGCTGTGCAACCCAGTTTCTAGCAGGCCATGGACTGGTACCAGTCCACAGCCTGGGGGTTGGGACCCCTGTTTTTTGGCAATTTCAGGCTATTCACAGAAGAGAACAACACACCATGCAAAAATAATCCCACACATGCTAGTAACGATGGAGTGTATAACCACGGACATCAAATGATAGTGCAGCCATCATAAGCTGGGTTCTTCCATGTTCAAGAAGTCCTAAGGCAGGGCAACCCAGCAGGAATCCACTGCCACATAGCCTGAGTTAGAATTCCCTTGGCCTGGATGAAAACTATCCACCAAAGCTTCCAGTGACCTCCTTGGTGGATGAGTGCTGATGACCAAAAAAAAAAACCTCTGTAAAATATTTAAAGGAGGTTTATTCTGAGCCAATATGAGTGACCTTGGCCTGGAAAACAGTCTCAAGAAATCCTGAGAAAGTGTGCCCCAGGTGACTGAATTACAGTTAGTTGCATATATTTTAGGAAAACAAAAGTTACAGGCACAGACATAAATCAATACATGTAAGGTATACATTGGTTTAGGCTGGAAAGGCAGGATATCACAAAGAGGGGGCTTTCAGTCATAAGGGGGAGATAGACAGACAGACGGACAGACAGACAGACAGATAGATATCTCCCATATATCATACATATATTTCTCTCTGCTGTTTTTTAATTCATGTGGATATATGTGGAGGGAGGGAAAGATTTTTAAATCAAATAACAATAGGATATTACAGCCCCTAAAAGGTAAAATTTACCAGTGTATACATACACGCTCTCAAAATGTCATCAAGACAGCCTCCTCACAAATATTGAAGGGGCAGTTAGCAAATATCGGCAGGGCAGCATTTCTTCTTATTTACCGAACATAAGCAGGGAAGCATTTCTTCTTATTTACAGAACATAAACAGCACTTGCTCTTGCTGCTGAGCAATCAGCTCATTGTAAGATTGTATCATAGCAACATTCAGCCAGAGAACTTTCCAGAGCATTGAAACATCCTTCTGGGTGGCTACAGTTGCCCTAGCAGCAAGATGGAACAGAACAAAAACACCCAGCTGGTGTTTTTGTGGTCAGAGTGCTGGGCCTTAGAGACCTAAATCTGCCACAAACTGGACACATGATGGAGTAGCCTGGACTATATCCATTCCTTCATTTATTCAACAGATATTTACTGAGCATCTGCTAGGTGTCCAGGCTCAGAGCCACTGTGCAGGAGTCGATCTCCAAAGTCTTTTTCAAGTCTAGCTGGAGACTCAGAATGGCACATTTGTAGAGATATGGAAACATTTATCAAAATTAGCATCTCCCAACATAGCCAAACCCTTGATCCTCTTATAAATGACTGCCTTGGACATCATCTTTCTTTGTAGAAAGAACACAGTTGTTCTGAGTCCTCTCCTTGCCCACGGAGAAGAGTTCACAGTGGAAATGGGCAAGGATGGAAGTTCATTTGTCTGGGCCGCTGAGTCAGCCAGACTCCTCCCAGCTCCTACTCCAGTCTCTGCTCTCGTCTCCAGGGAAGCACGCCCTCTCTGCCACTTTTGGGCTGTGGAAGCTGATTAGCATGTTGCACACTTCAGCAAACTGAGCTTTAGAATCTCACTTGTCCCCTCAGCAAAATATCAGGTGGAAGAGGACCAGATCTGAATGCAAAGGACAATTGCATAATTTGCCTAAGTCCCAGGACAGAAACACCACATGACTTTGCTAGTTTGCTTCTTCTCTTTTGCCCTTTTCCCTAGCAAGCCTAGAAAAGTAATCCCACAGCCTAGCAACTAATCCCACATGTGACCTTTTGGCAACTGAGGACGCTTTCTTCACATGCTGGAAAACTGCAACATGGCTCCAAATTAAAATGCCTTTTGCCTCTCATTACCATATTAAAGAGTTTGAGGTTATGAGTTGAGAGGGCACTTTAATTGTGCAAGGAAAAGAAAAGGTCATTCTTTTATATTCTGTACCTGACCTACACTTCTTCATGGGCCTCATTTCACAGAGGAGTAAGGGAAAATAATAAACTTACCAACCGAAGGCCTTCCAGCCTCTTCCAGTTTAAAACAGCTTCTTTCAAGCTGAGTCGCTGGGAGGCAAATGCTCAGTTTTTCAGGGCTTTTTCATGCCTGGGTGCAAAGGAAAGCTTTCATCTTGCAGTAGCTAGGGACGAGGGCTCAGATTAAGATCTCCTTCATGTAAGGTGAATCTTCCCTTGGAGGCAGCTGAGCTGGGCTGGTCCCTGGGACCCAGCAATAGGTATCTCCTCTGGCGCAATGAGTCCCTCCACATCCTTTGGGGCAATAAGCTGGCACCTGCTGCTAATGTGTGTGGTCCTGGCCCTTTCCTCCAGTCAAGATGTCTCTGTACAATTGCTCCTGAGCTGGGCCTCTGCTGACCCAGCAGTTATTTTAGGCTCCACAGATCCTCTGCTGGATTCTTTTCCCACGGTTGTCATAACAAGTTACCACAAACTACATGGCTGGAAACAGCAGAAATGTATTCTTTCACAGTTCTGGAGGCTAGAAGTCCAAAATCAAGGTGTTGCTAGGACTGCTGTTCCTCCAAAAGCCCCTAGGGAAGAATCCTCCCTGGCCACTTCCATCTTTGGATAGCTCCCAGCTCTCCTGAGCTTGTGGCTGCATCACTTCAATGTCCTCCTCCACCTTCACACGGCCTTCTTCCCCATGTCTCTGTGCCTCAAATCTCCCTCTCCTTTTCTTTTCATAAAGACACTGCTCATTCGATATAGGACCCACCCTAAATTCAGAATGATTTTATTTCAAGATCCTTAATTACATCTAAAGACTCTATTTCCAAATAAGGTCACATTCACAGGTACAAAAGATTAGGACTTGGACATATCTTGTACCATCAAGCCAGTACACCCACCAAGGGCCATCTGGGAACTACTAATTCCATTACCGCTCCTATCCCTGTTTGCAGGCTGCAGAGAATCAGGAGTGCTGGTTCATCAATTGAGATGTGTCCCTCAGCTGTTTCTCACCCACTGCTCAGGTGCTGTGATGATGCTGGACTCTCTGTACATCCTGGGAAGCCTGGACCAGAGTTGTTTCTTCTCTAAGATGCATTAAAATTTCTCTGGAGTTTCAAGCAAACCCTCCTGCTCCCTGCTTCTCTATGCTTCCTCATCCACCTTTCTCCCCTACATTCAACCTCATCTTCCCCCTTCCTTGGAAGAATGTCTTGAAAGTAAAGTGAACTCAAATTCAGAAAATCTGAGTTGAACTCCAGGTCAGACATTTGTTAACTATCTATCCTTAGGCAAATCATCGCTCCTATTCTGAATTTTTCAATGCCAGACTCCAACCGTGACAGAGACACCCTGGCCTTCAATCCCCTCATTCAAGTCAGCAAGCCCCTTTCCACCAAGGAGAAGTCACCTGCCACATAATCTTCACTGAGCCACAGCTCCAGCTGCCCTGACACCTCCACCTAAGGGGAGACAGGCCATCCTGAAACCCTGCCTGCCAGGACCACAGCTTGTGAGCTGCCTAAATGTGTCCCCTGCCCATTCTCATCACAGGACTAAGCGGCTTCCCAGTGGCCCCAGCTCAACACTGGGCCATAACCTTAGCTGATTATCCATCCTCTTCTAAGGGACATCCAAGTCCTTTTTTACCACACTTCACATCCTCCACCATTTCAGGCACCATAGGAAGTCCCATCATTACATGATTTCTGTTTTTTGTTTTGTAGACATGGGTTTTGCCGTGTTGTCAAACTCTTGGACTCAAGCAATCCACCCACCTCAGCCTCCCAAAGTGCTGGAATTGCAGACGTGATCCACCATGCCCAGCCCCCATCATCATATGGACACTTATTTTCATACTGCTGGTGCATCCACTAATTAAAACCACCTCCGATCCCTCATCTCCCCTCAGAACCCTTCCATAGAGCCCCCCGAACTCAGGCTCTCACCAGCAAACTCCCCTTCATCCTCAACATTTTCTCTGAACATTCCAATCACCTTCCTCCACTAATTAAAATCGAGCCAGTTCCTAATGGTTCCACAGTCTTCTCAAGCAGAAATGATTATTTTTCTCCCCTAACCCTGAAGCCTCAGGGTGTGGAGGTGGGGCAGCGATATACTTTAGATGTCATTCCCTCCCAAATCCCATACTGAAATGCAATCCCCAGTGTTGGAGATGACGCTGGGTGAGAGGTGATTGGATCATGGAGGTGAGTTTCTCATAAAGGTTTAGCACCCTCCCTTTGACACTGCCCTTGTGATGGTGAGTGAATTCTCATGAGATCTGGTCGTTAAAAGCGGGTGGTACCTCCCCCCTCCCTCTTACACTTCTGCTCTGGCCATCGCATGTGCCTTCTCCTACCTCACCTCCTGCCATGAGTAAAAGCTCCCTGAGGCCTCCCCAGAAGCTGAGCAGATGTCAGCATCATGCTTCTCATACAACCTGCAGAACTGTGAGCCACTTAAACCTCTTTTCTTTATAAATTACCCAGTCTCAGATATTTCTTTATGGCAATGTGAGAACAAACTAATACAGGCAGGTGTCGTCTTTGTTCCTCATTGTTTGCTCCAAGCTATTTTTCCTTCTTGTTCCATCAAAAACATACAAAACCCTCACCTCCTTTGAAGTTTACTTTACCCAGATTTATCATCACTTTCTCTCATCTTCTCATAACCTCAAGCCCCAATTCATAATTCACTGATGACTTCAGTGCCTGGCTCATGGTTTGCCACTTCACAACCCCCTTATCATTCCCAGTGAGTTCAAAATCACATAAATGACATGTCTGACACACCCGTCTTTTACTTCCTTGGCTCCTTAACTCCAGCCATTTTTCTTCTGCCCCATCACATCCAACTATTCATGTGAAATAAATAAATGGTGGGAGAAGCTCATTTAAAAATGAAATAACCAGCCAGGGACAGTGGCCATACCTGTAATCCCAGCACTTTGGGAGGCTGAAGCAGGTGGATCACCTAAGTCCAGGAGTTTGAGACCACCCTGGCCAACATGGTGAAACTTCATCTCTACTAAAAATATAAAAATTAGCTAAGTGTGGTGGCATATGCCTATAATCCCAACTACTTGGGAAGCCGAAGCACAAGAATGGTTTGAACCCAGGAGGCTGAGGTTACAGTGAGCCAAGATCACGACTGCACTCCAGCCTGGGCAACAGAGTGAGACTTTGTCTCAAAAAAAAAAAAAGAAAGAAAAAAAAGAATAAAAAACAGAATTAAACTATATGGAGAGATAAAGCCTTTGCTCAAGTGAAGTTAGTGCACAGAAGTGAGGCTGAAGTAGAGTCAGGAAGATCTCCCAGAGGAGACACCACTGAGGATAATTTTGATATATAAGCAGGAGTGAGAAAGAGATGCATGAAGGAAGGGGATTTTATTTGGAGATGGTAGATATACAAAGATACAAGAGTGGAATGAATTGTGGCAATAGGTTTATTTGACTACAGTGGAAACTTTGAGGAAGGGGGAACTGAGAAAGAGGCTTGGAGAGACAGGCAGGGACTAGATCATCAAAGGCCTTGAATGCCAAGCCAAAGAATGCCTGGAGAATGCTAATTTGAGAATGCTTGGAGCCATAAAGGGTTTATTTTGGGGTAGATAGCTTCCAACAGTGGTCACCAGTGATTCCTTCCCTCCCTGTACACATGTGATGCTCCACCTACCAAGAGGTAGGATCCTTTCCCATTCCCCTTGGACCTTGCCTGGCCTCACGACTTGCCTTGTCCTGTAGAGCATGATAGAAATTACACAGTGCCATTTCTGGAGTGAAACTTGAAGATATCAGACAGCTTGCTATAAAGCAGCTAAGACTCCTGAATGATGTGACACCATGTCAGGAGAAAGGCCATGTGAAGGAGCAGTGAGGTGCCAGACGTGTGTGAGACTTTCCTGAACCTCTCAGCACAGCCCAGCTGTCAGATGGATACAGCTGGATGCGTGACTCCCAGCATATACCAAGCAGAATAGAAGAACTGCCCAGCTGAGCCCTGCCTGCATTCTTGACCCACTGAATCATGAGCAATGGTGAATCATTGTTGCTTTCTGGATGATTTGTTATATAGTAGCAAGAGACAACTGAAACACATTTCATTTTATCTTCAAAATAGTACAAGGATATAGTCTTCCCTCTATACAGATATGATGAAAATGAGGCTCAGCAAATCACAGAGCAATAGATTCTAAGAGACATCCAAGATTGAACTCAGCTTTTACTGACTGTAGAATCCATGCTTTTTTCACTAGACATAGGGAATAAGCCTGGTATTCAGCTGAAATTTTGGATACAGTCAGGCTCCATTCTGATTGATCTGGGGTTCCTTCCAATTACTCAGGGCCTTTTCTTTACTGGTTATTAAATATTTGGAATACTGCCCTTGACTGGGAGCACAAGATTATGAGGCAAGAAACATAACCATCTTTGGAACATGTTGGAAGTCTTTCCAGTTTACAGAACACATCCCCCAAGTCTTGTTTTCCTGGCCTTACCAATCTGGCTTGCTTTGGACACAATCAGTACCTGAGGGTGAGGCCCAGAAGTGACATCTGGTCCTTCCATGTCTCCATGACACATCTCATACACAATCAGAAATGGCTGTCAGCAGGAATGCCCTACAGGCCAAACAAAAACGCACACAGTAATAGATGAACATTTCCTTTTCTTTTCCATTTCCCACCTTTCTCTCACTTTTATTCATAGCTTTTGCTGTCTGTTTTATTACATGGGAAAGCCCCTTGGAGTATCATTCGGAAGTAAAATTATTTCATTTAATCCAAGGTACTGCTCTTGGAAAAAGGTTTTATTTCTTGTACTTGAAGCTGGACAGTAAACAAAATGCTTCTGTTTTTCCCAATCCTAATTTCTAACCTTTTCTTGTGTCTTCACAGTTAAGGGACTAACAAATGTGTACTATGCCCCATCATTTACAGAGACTTTGCCTAGAGCCTGGATGGAAAAACAGAGATTTCTGCTTAAATTTTACTCGACACACTCACAGAAGAAAAGGTAGTGAACTGGTCATGTTCAGGTAGTTGTCTTCAAGTTTTTAGGGAGTTGTTCTCCCAGGTTGAGTTGTTCCAAGAGTAAGGTACAAATTCTTTAGTTCTACAACATTTTCAGTGACTGCATCCAGCACATGAGAACTTTCTATGTGGCTTAGCAAAACAAGATAGGCATTGACTTTGGAATCAGAAGAACATTCAGGCTCTTAACTCATTTCAATCAGATTCTTACCCTCACCATGTAACAAAGTCACCGATGGCTTGTCAAGGTCACTAGTGTCTGCACCTGACCAAGTCCAACAATGGGTCTTAATTCTCGTCTCAATAGCACCAACTGGCACTGCTGATCCTTCTTTTCATGAAACACTTTTTATACTGGGCTTCTAGGCAGTCCCACACTCTTTTTTCCCCTCTTCCCAATCTGTCTCTTCCCTTTCTCCCTCACTGGATTCTCCTCTTCCTCCTGACCTATATAGATTGACAGGTCCCAGGCTCATTTTCAGCCTTCTTATTTCCTTTCTCTGCTCTCATTCTCTATGTGATCTCACCCAGTCCATGGCTTCAAAGTCAGTCTGCATGCTGAGGACGCCCACATTTTATCTTCAAATCCAGTGTTTCCCTTATTAGAAATGTCCAAAATGGAATTCCTAACTTTCCCCTTTAACCCTTTTTCTCCCTCAGAATTCTACAACTCAGCAAATGGTACAAATCCTTCACCAAGTTGCTCAGACCAAAACTCTGGAGTTCGTCTTAACTCCTCTATCCTTTATATCTCACATTTATTCAATTAGCAAGTCCTGCTACCACCTCAACTGTTTCCACCCTAGACCAAGTCAGCTTCTTTTTTTTTTAATTGAGGCAAGGTCCCTCACTCTGTCACCCAGGCTAGAGTTCAGTGGTAAGATCACAGCTCACTGCAGCCTTAACCTCCTGGGTTCAAGCAATCCTCCTGCCTCAGCCCCCCAAGTAGCTGGGACTACAAGTGTGTGTCACCATGCCTAATTTGTGTGTGTGTGTGTGTGTGTGTGTGTGTGTGTGTGTGTCTGTATTTTTCGTAGAGACAGGGTTTCACTATGTTGCTCAGGTTGGTCTTGAACTACTAAGTTCAAGTGATCTACCTGCCTTGACCTCCAAAGTGCTAGGATTACAGGCATGAGCCGCTGCACCCAGCCACCGGCTACGTTTTTGCCTGGATTATTGCAATAGCCACCTGTGGTTTCCAAGAATCTCCTTCTCCTTCCCTACCCAACTGATACTAGGCTTAGCCACATGACTTGCTTTGGTCAGTGAAATGTGATGGAAATGACGCTTGTCACTTCCAGGCAGAGGAGTTCAGAAGCCGCATGTCATTCACCGTGATCTCTGGAGACCATCAATGGCTCCAGATGGAGCTGCTTCATCAACCTGGGTCCTAGAGTGAAGATAATGTGGAACAGACCTGCCAACATGCAATATTGTTCCCATGGCATTACTCAGCCCATCCTGATGAATACACCCACCCACTTGACTTTCTACTTCCATGTCACCACACTCCCCAACATCCACCCAGGAAATTCTCCACATAGTAGTCGAAGGAATATTTTGCAAGGGTAAATTAGATCATGTCATTTCCCTACTCCAAGTCCTCCAAAGACTTCCACCTAACTTAGAATGAGATCCAGCCTTCTCATCTTGTCCATAAGCCCCTTTAGGGTTGAGTTCTAGCTTGCCACTTTGACCACATCTCTAGTTCCCTTCCTCTCACTCTTTTCTGACACTGAGAAATCCACACTGGCTTTCTCTCTGTTTCTTGCATATGCCAACCTCATTCCAACATCAGGGATCTTGTATTTGCTGTACCCTCTGGGATATTTGTCCTCTAGATACTTGTATGGCTGACTCCCTCACTTCCAACAGGCCCCTGCTCAAATGTTGCCCATCCGAGAAGATTCCCTGCATAGCTGATTTAAAATAGTCCGTTTCCTCTTCCCGTATGGCTACGTGCTATCTCCTTCCTCTGCTTTATTTTACTTCATACCACCTATCACTACCCAATAATGTATTATACAGTTATCTTTCTGTTTGTTGTTCGTCTCTCCTCCTAGAATGTAACTTTCACAAAGACAGGAACTTTTTCTTATTCACTATTAAAATTCCTAGAACTTATAACACTGCCAGGTACATGGTAGGCTTCAAAAAAGTATGTTTCTTTTGAATGAACAAATAAATGAACGAAGCTTGAGATTTTCACACTTAGCATGAATGTGGGAAAGTTATTTCAATTTTTGAGTTCAGTTGCCTCATCTGTAAAATGGAGACAGCAGTCCCTGAATTTTCTACTTTATAGGGTTATTGTGAGGACCAAATCAGATTGCAGCTGCAAGTATGCCTTCTAAACAACAAAGAACTATGGAAATATTACCTAGGATCCTAGGATTATTGATATATTATCCTCTTTGAGATACCAGGCAAATTTTTGGCCAATCTCTGAGAGAGAAAACTGTGTCTCTGGTGGCCTTTACCTCTTTTTTCTATTATCATTTCCCAAAAATATGGTATCTGCTTTTCCCCTCCTGAATCCAGGCACTTTCTCTTATTTGTAGGGCAGGAAGAGTAATACAAACCTGAGTCATCTCCAAATCTGCCAGAGCTGACCTTGGAGAAGTTCTGTAACCTTCTGAGGCTCAGATTCTTCATCCATTAAATAGTGATTATGAAGAACTAATTTCATAAAGCTATTATGAGGCTGTAATGAGTTATGCATATGAAGAACTTTGAAGATTGAGTGGGATATGTGTTAGTGGGATTCAATAAGTGTTAGTTATTGTCATTCACTTAACTATTGACTGTGCAAATGATACTTCATATATTTTTGTATGTAAATCAAATGAGAGAATGTATGCCCATTACTTAGAAGGGTGCCAGAAGCCTTACAGGTGCTTAATACATAGTAGCCATTATACCACGCAGCCATCAAAAAGGATGAGCTCGTGTCCTTTGCAGGGACATGGATGAAACTGGAAACCATCATTCTCAACAAACTGACACAAGATCAGAAAACCAAACACTGCATGTTCTCATCATAAGTGGGTGTTAAACAATAAGAACACACGGACACAGGGAGGGGAACATCACACACTGGAACCTGGGGGCTGGGGTGCTAGGGGAGGAATAGCAGGGGGTGGGGAAATTGGGAAGGGGTAGCATTAGGAGAGATACCTAATGTAGATGACAGGGTGATGGATGCAGCAAACCATGGCATGTGTATACCTACGTAACAAACCTGCACAACCTGCACATGTGCCCCAGAACTTAAAGTATAATAAATAAATTTTTTAAAATATAAGCAGTAGCAGTGGTGGTAGTGGTGGTGGCAGTACTTCAAAGCAGTTATGAATTTCGATAAATTTTTTAAATGGCCCATGGTCTCTTGATATAATGTTATTCTTCTCCTTTTCCAGCATTGTGGTGCTAATTAGGAGACTATTATATAAACCTCTTCCCTAACCATTTCAGCAAGTCACAACGCATGACACCCAAAAAAAAAGCATCAGTAAAATTGCTGACATTGTAAATCCCATGGCTACAGTCCCTACCCCAGCCCAACCCTGAAAAAGAAATCAATGATCCATGGGTGCTGGTCACAATGTAAAAGTCAAAACCTGACTACGGTAAGTTTGTAGGGGCCCTGGCATTGCTACCTGCCTAGGAATTGACGACCTGCAGCTTTCAAGCTCTCCTATAAATATGAACTGGGTTCTTGGCATAGAGTCTCACAAAGTCACCGCTGCACTACTACCTAAATAGAGATATCCCTCATTCTCTTTCTCTAAGTATAAAATGGAATCCAAGCTTTGGTCAAGCTTTCAAGACATCCTTCTCTCTAATTCTCCCCAAGGATCTCTGCTTTGCTCTGAGAGAATGATGGGCAGCCATGTCAACTTCCTACATCTGTTATCAACTCTGAAAATGTTCCCATTTCTCTTGAGCTACATGCTAAAACATCTTCTCACTCTCACCATAAAATCATTCAATGCTACCAGAGGATATTATAGACTTCCACATAAAAATAGTGGATGGAACATAAACATTCTTTCTGCTCCCTCCAGAAATTCCGATAAAAATTACAGCAAAGGAAATTTTTTTGAGTTGGAGTTTCACTCTTGTTGTCCCACCTGGAGTGCAATGGTACGATCTCAGCTCACTGCAACCTCCACCTCCTGAGTTCAAGTGATTCCCTCACCTCAGCCTCACAAGTAGCTGAGACAACAGGCACCCGCCCTCATGCCCAGCTAATTTCTGTCTTTTTGTAGCGATGCGGTTTTCACCATGTTGACCAGGCTGGTCTCAAATTCCTGACCTCAGCCTCCCAAAGTACTGGGATTACAGGCATGAGCCACTATGGCCAGCTGGAAATTTTTTTTAAAGTATTAAACCTCAATGAAAAAGATAACCAGAAAAAAACATGAAAGAATAAAATCTGGAGCTCTAAAAAGCAGATGAACCAGTGATAACTCACTTAGCAGACCTGAGAAAGCTGAACCCCAAGCTGACAATAAGAGCAAGCCTGATTTTCACTGCAGAATCCCAGGGTACCACTGGACATTGGTAGAAAGCTGAGTCTGTTGACACGATGACTGGCTGGAAGTGTGTTTAAGAAGCAGATAGGCCCTCCCCAGGTCCGTCATCCTGCCCCTTCTCCAACCTAGCCAGCTGAAGGCTTATTCCCTGGAAAGGATCAAGCATAGTGGGGCACATATGGCATTGTTGAGGGCAGGGACAGTGTATTGAACACAGGAACATGAAGTGAGAGGTCACACACTGAATATGAGGACCTCAGCTCTCAGAGCATAAGAAGCCAGACTTAACACGCTGCTTGCCGGAGACTGAAGCACACCTCTCTAGGAAGTGTATACACTTCAAGAAAAGATACAGCAGCTCTAGCAGTAGAATTCCCTTGGGGAAGCAGATTGGCCAAATCACCTTACAAGTGATGAATTCAGAGTCAACAAGTTCCATCCCACACACTCTGAGTTTCTAATTTGCTTTTAAGTGTCTCATTTCAAAGTGTAAGCCTTAGTCATGATCACCAGAACTCCGAGGAAATTCCCTAACTTGAAAAATACCGTTGGCCCTTTAACAACATGGGGTTAAGGGTGCCAACCCCGTGCAGTTGAAAATCTACATATAACTCTTGACTCTCCAAAAACTTGACTACAAATAGCCTACTCTTGACTGGAAGACTTATCAATAACATAAACAATCACTAACCACTTTTTTTATACATAAAAAAGTGGTTATATACTGTATTCCTACAATAAAGAAGCTAGAGAAAAGAAAATGCTGTGAAGAAAATCATAAGGAAGAAGAATTGTTTGTATTATTTGTTGAGTGGAAGTGGATCATCACAAAGGTCCTTACCCTAGTCATCTTCACACTGAATACACTAAGGAGGAGAAGCAAGAAGAAGGGTTGGTCTTGCTGGCTCAGGGGTAGCAGAAGAAGAAGATACTCCACATATTAGCAGATTCAGGCAGTTAAGACTCACATTGTTCAAGGGCCAACTGTAAAAGATCAAAATATTAGGAGGGGAAAAGAAAGCAACTTATAGAAAACACTGCAGAGAATAAAAACTTCAAAAGGAAGCTATTACCAACGTCCTCAGACAAAAGGAGAAGTTATTCTAATTTCTTAAATAAAAACAATATTCTAGCAAAAGGAAAACGATTGTAAAACAAAAGAGTAATTACAAATTCAAATTTCACAGCCAGAGTGAAAATTTCAGTCAAAGAGTTAGAAGATAAATTTAGGGAAATCCCTTAGAAAGTAGAATGAAAAGTCAAAGAGATGGAAGATATGCTACAAAAGACAAGAAATACAGAAAAACATTCTAGGAGCTCATCAACTAAGTAACTAAAATTGTGGGAACAAGACTTGAAAAATAGAAGAAAAAAGACACAGAAAGAATCCAAGACATTTCTCAGTACTGAAGGGCATGAGTTTCTAGACTTAAAAGGTGCAGTAAACAGATAAAATAGATAAATAAATAGTACAATAGGTAATAACTAAATAGATACATTTAGATACAATAGATAATAAGTAAAATAGTCAGTACAATAGCTAAAAATAAATTCACGCTAAGTTCCGTCATCTTAAACTTTCAGAACAATAGAGATAAAAAGAGGCAATTTTAAAGCTTTTCAGAAAAAGCAAAAATGATTGCTCAAAACACCAAAATGACTGTGGATTTCTCAATAGCCACACTAGAAGCAAACAGATAATGTAACAATGACTTTAGAATTCTGTAGGAAAAAAATCATTTCTAGCCTAGAATTCTACACCTATCAAAGTTAACAATTAAATATTTGGATGGGATACACACATTTCAGACACAAGTCTCAAAACAATTACCTGCCGTGAACCCATTCTCAACAAGCTACAAGAGATCCTTTTGCAGTTCATACGTGTGACAATTGGGTGTTCATGTCCATGCGTGAGATGTGTGCCTCCCTCAAACCTTGTTATGATGTTGGCATATTTCCCATTTGAGGTGAAAAAAAAAAAAAAAGGAAGCTACTAGCTAAGTTCAAAATGAGGACGTAAAGCAAGAAAGAGGAAGACGTGGAGTCTGGGAAATAAGAACATCAATCCAAGAAAGAGAAAGGAAATCCCAGAGATAAAGGCGAAGGGAGATCCAAGTACAGCCATGTACTCAGCCTGGAAATAAACTAGTCCAGGTTGGAGTAGCTCAGTAGGGCACAGGAAAGATGACCAGGAGATGGCCTCGTTACAATATCTGATGTGAGTGAATTCAGAGGAAATTTACACAGCTGAGGAGAAAGTTTGGAATGAATTAGTTATAGAAAACAAAACAAAGGACGAAAAAACAATACAACAGTTAACACCAGGAAAACCTAAAGATTGTGCAAGGAAGTAAAAGCAAGCACATTTCAGCTGTGAAGAGTATTTATAGGGACAGGAAAATACACACACTGAATATTCTCAGCAAAATTAGGAAATGACAGTAGTGGAATAATGGGAGCATGGCGGTGACAGGGGGGTCAGGAATTGTGCATGATGGGGCATGGTAGAAGTGGGCTAAATTAAAATGAGATGAGACAAAGGCAAAGAGAAATCCAAGTACAGCCATGTTTTCAGCATGGAAATAAACTAGTCCAGGTTGGAGCAGCTCAGTAGGGCACAGGAAAGATGACCAAAGATGACTTTTGCCAAGTCAATACCACAAACTGCAGAAGTGTTATTGTTTAGAACAAAGAAAAATCATGATGCAGGGAAGGGATCTCAGATAAAAGAGATTAGAAATAGGTCTTGAAAAAATGGGCTGGATTTGAATGAATGGAGGAATGAGGGAATTCCAAATGTGGATCCAGGAAAGGAAGACGTCGTCTTGGCACTATGAAGAGCTTACAGGTTTCAGAGCCTAGACTTTTGAGTGAGAGGCTAACAGTTAATGCTTAAAGCATTCAGCAAAAAAGAAGGAGCACTATAAGCATATAGCAGTGACATGGAGGCAATATCAAAATAATCAGCTGCAAGAGCTGAATGTGTTGATTCTAGGAAGCAGGAAATGACAGATCAAGAGAAGGGTTTATTGTTTCTCATTATGCCTTCTAAAATTATTTGACCCTGAAAATTGTGTATGCATATAAAGCCAATCAAAATTAAAACTAAATTTTAAAATGATCACACATCAACAATAAATTAAAAGGATGATTTTAATTTGGCTTCTCTTTTTTATGTGCACACATAGACACACACTGCCATTTGGGCAATACATTTTGTAAAGCATCTAAATGCATGACAATATTTCAGAAAAGTGTTAATGATGGCCTGTGCCAATCTGTCTTTTGTAAATAATTTCTCAGGCAAGTATACTAATTAGAGCTAAGATACGCAAATGACACAACAACCCACCAAACAAGATGAGCATTTGCTGTTCATCTATTGAATATATAGCAATAAATATTCAACATTCTGTGGGGTAAACAATCAAATGTAAGATGTGATTTCTGGCATTATGGATTTTATGATTCAATTAAAGACATGGAACATAAACTTGTAAAGTTAAATGACAGTACAAAATTTACAATTAACATTTCATTTAAAAAGTAAAAGATGTTGCAAGATAATACATGACTTTTGCTAAGTCAGCACCACAAACTACAGAAGTTGTTAGTGTTCAGAACAAAGAAAAATCATGATACAGGGAAGGGATCTCAGAGAAAAGAGATTAGAAATAGGTCTTGAAAAAATGGGCTGGATTTGAATAAGTGGAGGAATGGGAGAATTCCAAACGTGGACCCTGGAAAGGAAGATGTCGTCTTGGCACCATGGAGGGATTACAGGTTGCAGAGTCTAGACATTTGAGTGAGAACCTGCTCACCAGAATGGAAAGGCAATTAGCCTTTGGCCTGAGGAAAACAACTTATTCAGAATAAAGTATTTCTATCACCCACAATGAGGCCAAGGATTCAGTCAGCTGTCCTGTTGGGATGTGTATCCATCACTTTATGAGCTCTAAAAACCCCAGGAATGGTTTCAAATCCATGTTACAGACCCAAATTCCCTGGAAACAGCAATTGCCTCTTAGCAAAATCATTAATTAGGGCATTGCCTTGATTCCATTGTGAATAATAAAAACAAGTGCACAGACTTCTGTACTTTGATGAAAGCATCAGGGTGTGATTTATGGGGCAAGATGCTCTCTGGGGAATATAAATATGTAAGCTTTACATATTTATAAAGTTCAAACACATTACCTCTTCAATGGCTTTCAAAACTAAAATGACCTCGGTTCAGTCAAATAAATAGGACAGACATGTAAATTAGCAAAAGAAGTACTCTGACATTTATGCAAGGCTTAGATCCCACAATGGACAATATCTGGATCAGTGGGAAGTCAGAAGCATTCTGTCTGTAGCTATCGCCAGACAAATCTAAACACTTGGTAGGCACTCAGGAAAAAAACTCTTACTGATTTAAGTAATTAAAGGGGATCTGGCGGGCAGATGCAAAAAGACAGAAGTCACATCACGAGGCAAGGCTGCAACAGGAGTCTCTAGCCAGTTCCAGAAGAGCAGGTGGTTATATCCACCAGTGCCCAGAAGAGGGCAGCCAAGAGCTGCTCAAATGGAACCTTCCTGGGAAGGACACCCACTTGGCACCAGTCAGGGAAAACTGCCCTCTTCCCTGCACAGAGAAGAGAATCAGCCCAAAACTGATTGGTGAAGAAGTTTGGGGAGAAAAAAAGCAGGGGTGGGAAACATGGACTAAAGATGTCCAAGACAGATGAAGAACCAGACCAAAAAGAATTATGAAGCCAGAGAATGGAAAAGCAAGACAACAGCCAGTAGTCAAAGGAACAAGGTGCAGCTCTGACCATGCCACTCTCCTGCTCAAAAGATTTCAGTGGCTCCCTACTGTCCATCACACACACTTCTTAGCCTAACATTCAGGGCCCCGCTATAATCTAACCCTGACCCACCTTAAGAATCTTGGGATTTGCTAGGTTTTCTATCATACACTCAAGATTCCAAGCAAACCAACATCTTTCTCATGACTTTCCTCCTCTGCGTCTTTGTTCCTTCTGTTCCTTCACTCCTCTAAAAAATGAGTGGCTGCCACATGCTAGTGATGGGAGGGAGGGATACAGGATCAACCAGAAGAAGTACCCACCTTCAAAGGTGCCAGGAAGAGGCAGAAATATACAATGCCATGCACTACAGCGAGGGAGGCAAGAGTGGATGGGGTGGAGAGAGAAGCAGCCAAATCAGGCTGTCAGAAAAGGCTTCTAGGAGGAGGTGACCATCCCCCTGAAATCACTTTGCCTTTCCTCTCCACTCATCGAAACCTTCAACGCCTGCAGAAGAACCATCTGTTGTTTTCATCTGCCTGCCTTTCCCCACTCCTGGTAAAATACTCCATCTCCTCCTTTAGGAAACTGCACCCTACTCCATCTGCCAAGTAAGCTGATATGGTAATGTGGTTGACCATATTACCCCATCCCCTGGTCCACAGCGGTTGGTTTAAGGAAGATCCTTCAACACAAAGACAAATTAATCAGATGCCTTCCCGGGAGTTTTCCTCTCCATTTTGGAATCAAAGGAGTAGCTAGCTTTCTTCTTCCCCTGGATTGGAGGCTGACAGGGTAGATTCCAGAGTTGCTGGTGCCATGTCCCTTGCCCCATGGAGGATTCTGAGAGAATACACTGGAAAGAGATGGAGATAATTGACACTATACAAATCCCGGAATTCAGTTGCCCTGAATTAGGGCTAGGCCTCCGCTCCACTGTGAGCAGCGAAAGCCTGATTCCAGAGCTTAGCCAAAGGAGTTTGTGTTTCTTGGGTAGCAGGTGATTAAAAGGCCAGTGGACAAGCTTTGCTGCTCTGGCTGCATGATGACATCAAAGACCATTTTGCTCCACCACCTTCATCACATTACCCTCCTCATGCTCCAAGATGATTGCTGCATCTCTGGGGGTTCTATCCACACTCCAGACTGGAAGAGCAGAAAGCATGTGCCCATTCAGTGTATCCCTGTTTATCAGAAAAAATAATATATTCCCAGAAATCTCAACCTGTATCCTTCTGCTTACATCTCGATGTTCAGAAAAGGGTCACATGGCCACCCCTCACTGCAAGGAAGTCCAGAGAGCTATTTTCAACTGGGCAT
This sequence comes from Sapajus apella, assembly GCF_009761245.1. NCBI lineage: Eukaryota > Metazoa > Chordata > Mammalia > Primates > Cebidae > Sapajus > Sapajus apella. Next base: position 46,085,601 of record NW_022436943.1, read on the forward strand.
GTTGAGACATAATTGAGAGGAAATACACATTGGGTAGGTAACTGGTGGTATCTGCTACAACTCCTAAATGTCTTTGTACAAATTGGGTAGATAGCTGGTGGCCTGCATAAACCCACACATTCTCCTTTTTGCTTGAGCTAGTTGGAGATGGGTGTTTATAAATTTCAATCAAAAAGCCATGGCTAAGACACCCGCCAAATGCCACCATCACCATAGAGCCTCCCCGATCCCACTACATCAGAATGATCTTGATGTCTTCAATTTCCAGCAGGGCCTTTTCCCACCAGCAGCCTGAGGGAGAGATATCACAGGGATGGGGCAGTCGTACCTAGGCAGCCAAACCCCACCCCCACAGCCAAAGCCGGCAGAAGAATCCGGCCAGCAGGATTCCTGGAATCTATCTCTCTTCTCTCTCTTGCTTCACCTGCGGGGGGCCACAAACGAGCTGTTTCAAAGCCATCAGCATCATGAACCCAGCCACTGCTGTTGACCCCATATCCTGAACCCAGCAGTAGATACTATCCAGGGCTTGTTGCTGGTGGGAAAGGAGGAGACAGCAACAGCCCTGATTTGCCACTAAAACACTTAAACATAATGGGATACATCTACAGGATGAAGTACTAGTAATGCATAAAAGGAGAATGAGGAAGCTCTGGATGTATTAATGTGAAACACTTCTAAAACCGTCACTAAGAGAAAAAAAAGTTAAGTGCAAAATGGTGTCCATATGTATATGCGATATGTAGATAGGATATATACATATATATGAAATAATCATTTGTGATAAAGGAAAGAAAAATAATATCTGCACAAATATTTGTACCTGCAGAAAATATCTCTAGAAGGATAAACAGTTCAAGAGACTGGTGCTTTTGGCTGCCTCCAGGTGAAGCACACGAAGGTTACAAAATAGGAGGGAAACGTTTCTCTGTACACTCTTTAAACCTTTTGAATGTTGGACCCTAGGAGTGAACTACCTATTTGAAAAAGAATGAAAATACATTTCTGTAAGCAAGCACAGTACAGTTTGTGCTGGTATGTCTGGTTTGTTTGGTTGGGTTTGGTTTGGTCTGGCTTGGTTTCGTTTGGTTTGGTTTGGTTTGTTTGGTTTGGTCTGGTTTGTTTGGTTTGGTTTGG